>NW_016812346.1:470390-471360 GCF_001698545.2 Rhinopithecus bieti | reverse complement strand
AAATATTTATTATTTTAATAATAGCCATCTCAGAGACATAATGGCTATTATTAAAATGTCAAAAAATGACAGATGCTAGCGAGGTTGCGGTGAAAATGAAATGCTTACACACTGTTGATGGGAGTGTAGATTAGTTTAACCATTGTGGAAAGCAGTGTGGTGATTCCTCAAAAAGCTGAAACAAAACTCACATTTGACACAGGAATCCCATTACTGGGTATATACCCAAAAGAACATAAAGCATTCTATCATTAAAATAGATGCAAGCACTATCACACTTCAGCACTATTCACAATAGCACAGACATGGAATCAACGTAAATGCCTATCAACGGCAGACTGGATAAAGAAAATGTGGTACATATACATAGAATCCTATGCAGCCATAAAAAAGAATGAGATAATGTCCTTTACAGGGGTATGGATGGAGCTTGAGGCCATTATCCTTAACAAACTAACATATGAACAGAAAACCAAATACCATATGTTCTCACTCATGAATGGGAGCTAAAGGATAAGAACAAATGGACACGGGGAGGAACAGATGCTGGGGCCTACCTGAGGGTGAAGGGGTGGAAGGAGGGACAGAAGCAGAAAAAATTACTATTGAGTACTAAGATTAGTACTGAGGAAATAATCTATGCAAAAAACCTCTGTGACATAAGTTTACCTATGTAACAAACCTGCACATGTACCCCTGAACCTAAAAGTTTATTTAAAAAGTGATGTGAAATTTGATAGTGGTAATGGTTGTACAACTCAGTGAATGTGCTAAAAAACTATTGAATTGTGTGCTTAAAAGGGAAATCTTATGGTATGTGAATTATATGTCAGTATAACCGTAATTAAAAAGATCATCAACTGTCTCAAAAAAATAAAAATAAAACATAAAATATTCAAAAGAAATAATGTGGACCTCTAGGATGTGTCTACAAAAAAGCAAAAAAAAAAAAAAAAAAAAAAAAAAAAAA
>NW_016812346.1:463535-469892 GCF_001698545.2 Rhinopithecus bieti | reverse complement strand
GGATGTTTAAAAAAAAAAAAAAAAAAAAAAAAAAAAAAAAAAAAAATCAGAAAATCCTGTAAAAATGAAAAGAACAAAATGAAAATGATCAAATTGAAAAGTATAATATGTGCAATAACTATTCACTGGATGCACTTAACAGCAGAACGAAGATAATGGAGGAAACTATCTATAGATATTATGCAAACTAAAGAGGGGAGAGTAAAAATATTATTGAAGAAGTGAGAGGAGACTCGAGGAACTGCACGTGACTAGCCAGTTATCCCAGCACCATTTATTAAATAAGGAGCCCTTTCCACATTGCTTTTGTCAGCTTCATAGAAGATCAGATGGTTGTAGATGTGTGGCCTTATGTCTGAGCTCTCTATTCTGTTCCATTGGTCTACATGTCTGCTTTTGTATCAGTACCATGTTGTTCTGGTTACTGTAACCCTATAGTATAAAGTCAGGAAGCATGATGCCTCTGCTCAAGTCCCGGAAAACAACAAAAGGTCTCCTGGACATTCAGAAGAAGGTGAAAGAAAAAGGAATAAAAATTATTGAAAGGATTAGTGGTTAAAATTTCCCAAACTTTGGAGAAGACATAAATTTACAAATTCAAGAATTCAGAGAATGCCAAGCAGGATAGATATAAAGAAATTCACATCCAGGGAAATCATAGTCAAATTACTAAAAACCAAAAATAAAGAGAAACCTTTAAAGCACTCAGAGAGAAATGATACATTACATAAAGGGGAATAATAACTCACAATCTTCTGATTTCTTGTCAGTAAATATGGAGT
Source organism: Rhinopithecus bieti (assembly GCF_001698545.2). Classification (NCBI taxonomy): domain Eukaryota; kingdom Metazoa; phylum Chordata; class Mammalia; order Primates; family Cercopithecidae; genus Rhinopithecus; species Rhinopithecus bieti. Next base: position 469,110 of record NW_016812346.1, on the reverse strand, counting down.
GCAGAGAGTGGTGCAATTATCTTTAAAGTGTTAAAAAAATACCCAGAATAAAAATAACCAATGATATTTTCATTCAAGAATAAAAGTGAAAATAAAGATATCTTACAACAAAATAGGCCAGGCACAGTGGCTCATGTCTGTAATCCCAGCACTTTGGCAGACCAAGGCAGGAGGATTGCTTGAGCCTAGAACTTTGAGGCTACAGTGAGCTATGATTGCACCACTGCATTCCAGCCTGGGTGACAGAGCGAGACCCCATCTCAAATAAAAGAGCCCCCCCCACAACAATTAAACAAAAAAGATAAAATAAAACCAACATAATTTATTGTCAGAAGATCTACATGACATGAAATAATGAAGTGTTTCAGATTCAAGAAAAATGATACCAGATAGAAACATCTGTTCTTAGGAAGGAATAAAAGGCATTGGAAATTGTAAGAATCTGGATAAGCATAACATACTAGATTTTCTTAATTTAAAATAAAGCAAAAATTGTAGCATTGTCTTAGGACTGCAATATTTTCAGTTATTACATTATGGCAGCTATAACATAAGGTAAGGGGTGATAAATGAGTATATGGGGTTACAAGGTTTCTACATTTTATGGTGTGTTACGCTATTAACTCTAAGTAGACAGAAAAGTTAAGGACATAAATTGTAATACCCAGAGCAGTCACTAAAAGAAAGAAAGAAAAAGAAAATAACACAAAGAGAAAGAACTAAAAAACCAAAAGATAAAATCAATAGAATTCTAAAAATTATTTTAAAAACTAGACAGTAAAGAACAAAGAAAGAAGCAAAAACAGAGGAGACAAACAGCAAACAAACTAAACTAGTAGACCTGAATTCAACCACGACAACAGTTACAATAAATGTGAATGGACTAGATACTTTAATTAAAACCCAGAAATTAACAGAATTGATTTTTTATAAAAGGAAGAAGCAAAGCAACTATATCCTGTCTAAAAGAAATGTCTGAAAGTAAGTGGGTGGAGAAAGATAACCACGTAAACAGTAAACATAAACAGTTGGATTTGCTGATTTTATAGCAAACAGATTGCTGCTTTTGCCAGTTATCAATTTTGTTGTTTCCTAGCTCCAAATTCATCCTCCTTTGGCCTTCTTTAGGGTGCTGTAGGTGCTTTAAATATTTCACCATTGCCACCTTTGTTACATTTTGTCAGTAGAGGGCGCTGCAGGGACACGGTAGGAGGAAAGGGCTTTTCTTTCCGGTTTGGTGTGCTTTTCTTTCTCCCAGGCATGAGTGGCGGGCAGTGTGTGTGCAGGACATCCAGTGGTGCTCCCTTCCCATTGACTTTTAGTGGCACCTTTCTGGGCAGCTTTCTAGCCAGTTTGCACCAGGTGACATTCCAACGACTCTTTCGGGTGCCTCAGTAGGTGCCTTTCCAGTGAGTTCCAGCGACACCTCAGTGAGTAGTTTCCTAGTGAATTTTGTCAGGACCCTGCTGTGCTGCCACCTCCAGTTTGTGGCACCTCCATGAACTTCTCTGCCATCCAATGTGCCAAACTCACATTTCCAACCAGGTCTGAGTCTCATGCTTCTGGCCCTGTTCAAAATGTGTTTCTTCCTTAGGTACTGTTCCTCAGCCCCAGAGGTAGAAGCTGCTCCCTGTAGCTGCCATTCATCATTCATGGTAGAGCATGCTCTGCCCCTTAGTAATTAATCCCCTGTTACTACCGAACAATTCCTGATATTAAATTTGCCCTGTTCAACTTCTGTGTGATTTCTGGACCTTGATTGATATAGATCTCAAGACAAAGAGCTTAATTAAGGAAAAAAAAAAAAAAAAAAAAAAAAAAAAGCACCTTTATGGATTGCCGGAGCTTAGGAGTTGCGGGCTTCAGTGAACTATGATAGCAAAACTGCACTCCAGCCTGGGCAACAGAATGAGACCCTGCCTCAGGAAAAAACAAAAAACAAAACAAAACAACAAAACAAAAACAAACAAAAAAAAAAGCCCCTATGAAATGATAAAAGGTCTCATCAAGAAGACATTTAGAACTGACAAAATTAAAGGAACAAATAGATCATTACAGTAGTAACTGGAGACTTTAACATCCTTCTCTCAGAAATTAGAAAAAATAAAAGACATAAATGTTCTGAACAAAACTATCAAACACCTTAACCTAATTAATATGTATAGGACACTATAACTGGAAGATACGCATTCTTTTCAAGTACATTTGTTCATCAGGGTGATTTATACAAATTAAATTTAAGAAATTAAAACAATTAAAAGGATTAAAATATATAAAGTATGTTCTCTGATCTCAATGGAATGAAACTGAAATCAATAATAACAATAAGATACCTTGTAATATCACAATATTTGATAATACATATACTTCTAAATAATACATGGATAAAAGAAATCATGCAGAAAATAAGAAAACACTTTGATCTAAATTCAAATAAAAATACCACATATCAAAATAGAAGGACAGCAATGTTTAGAGACTTATTGCTCTGAACAATGACCCCTGATATTACTGAAAGAAGCCACCAAAAGAACACCAAAGTAAATGCAAAATTAGTAGAAAAAAGAAAGTAATAAAATTAAGTTTAGAGATAAAGCACATAGAAAATGGCAAATAATTTTTAAAATTAATAAAGCCCAAAGGTGTGTTTTTTGAAGACTCAGAAACTTAGTAAAACTCTAGCTAGAATGATTAAAGAAAAGGGTGAGAAAATACAACTTATCAATATCAAACATAAAAAAGGAGATTATTATTTTGGATACTATAGACACTTAAATGACATTAAAGTAATATTATTAACTTATGTCACATATTCAACAACATATTCAACACATTATTTGAAAAACACTGTTTACCAGAACTGACATAAGAAAAAACAGAAAATCTGAATAGCCCTATTTCTAATAAGAAATTAAATCATTATCAAATTCTCTTACAAAGAAAACTTCAGGTCTAGAAGGCTTTACTGGTTCTATCAGACAACAAAAAAAGAAATAAAATTGGCTGGGCGCAGCAGCTCATGCCTGTAATCCCAGCACTTTGGGAGGCGGAGGCAGGCAGATCACGAGGTGAGGAGGTTGAGACCACCCTGGCCAACGTGGTGAAACCCTGTATCTACTAAAATACAAAAAGTTAGTTGCGCATGGTGTCATGCGCCTGTAGTCCCAGCTACTTGGGAGGCTGAGGCAAGGGAATTGCTTGTACCCGGGAGGCGAAGGTTGCAGTGAGCCGGAGGTCGCAGTGGGCCAAGATTAAGCCACTGCATTCCAGCCTGGTGACAGAGCAAGACTCCATCTTAAATAAATAAATAAATAAAATTAAATCTTATCCAATCCTATCAGACATTAAAGAACTGAAACCAATCTTACATAATTTCAGAAAATAGGGAAAACTTCCCAACTTGTTTTATGAAGCCAGCATAACCATAATGCCAAAATCTGACAAAATATTAAAAGTAAATAAGGCTAATATCCCTTATGAACATACATGCAAAAATACCTAAACAGATGAGCAAATTGAATCAATAATAGAAAAAAAGAATAATATACCATAATTATGTAAGTTTTAATCCCACCATGGTAAACAATTAATGCTATTTGCTGTATTAATATAGAAGAAAAATCAGATAATCATTTCAATAGATGCAGAAAAAGAAATTTACAAAATTCAAAATCCATTCATGTTAAAAAAAAAAAGTCCCAGAAAACTAAAAATAGGTGAACATTTCTATAAACTAATAAAGGACTCCACCAGAAACCCTGTAGCAATTATTATACCTAATGGTGATATACTGAACACTTTTCCTAGGTTGAAAATACTGAATACTCTTTCTAGGTTGTGTTTCCTAGATTGGAAATGAGGAAAAGATTCAACAAATAAAAATACTGGAAAGTTAATAAAGTGGATGGAGTAAAACTGTTTCTATCTGTAGCTAATATAATCATTTACATAGAAAATCCATAGGAAACTGCAATACATATATTAGACCTAATAAGTAAATTTAGTAAAATAGTAGGGTACAATGTTAACATGTAAAATCACTAAAATTTATAGCAGTAAATATGTAAATAGTTTCATTTACATGTTATAAAACATAAAATATTTTGGAATAAATTTAACAAAGATGTAGAGAAACTTTACACTGAAAGCTATAAAGTGTTATTGAGAGAAACTAAAATAGATCTGAATAAATGGAGAGATATACCATGTTCAATTTCTTAAGATACCAACTCATCTTAAATTGATCTATAGATTCAATACAATCCAAGTAAATTCAATACGATAAATCCAAGAAAACATTTTTCCCCTAGTATCTCTGACCTGGCCAAACTTCCTTTGCCTGACCTATTGTCTACTACTAGCAGGTATGAAGTGGGAAGTTTCAGTAACTTTATAATCTGGGCCCTGACTATCTTTGCAGCATCATCTCCTGCGACCCCACGCCTACTGTGTACTTCAGGCATGCCAAACAACAAACAACTGTCTCAAAGTGTCATTATATTTCTTTTTGTTTTTCACTTTTATTTTAGGTCCAGGGGTATGCAAGTTTGTTACACAGGTAAATTTTGTGTCATGGGGGTTTTGTATACAGATTATTTCATCACTGAGGTAATCAGCATGGTACCTGATAGGCAGTTTTTGATCCTTCCCTTTCCCTCCTCTGACCCTCCAACTTAAATAGGTGTTGGTGTCTGTTGTTCTTTTCTTTGTGTCCAAGTATACTCAATGTTTAGCTCTTCTTTTATATGAGAGAACATATGGTATTTGGTTTACTGTATGTGTTAGTTTGCTTAGGATAATGGCTTCCAGCTCCATCCATGTTGCTACAAAGGACATCATCTCATTCTTTTTTATGGCTGCATAGTATTCCATGATGTATATGTACCACATTTTCTTTATCCAGTCTACCATTGATGGGCATTTAGGTTAATTTCATGTCTTTGCTATTGTGAATAGTGCTGTGATGCACAAACGCATGCATGTCTTTATGGTAGAATGATTTAAATTCTTTTGTGTGTATATCAAGAATGCGATTGCTGAGTTGAATGGTAATTCAGTTTTTTTTTTTGTTATACTTTAAGTTCTAGGGTACACGTGCACAACGTGCAGGTTTGTTACATATGTATACATGTGCCATGTTGGTGTGCTGCACCCATTAACTCATCATTTACATTAGGTATATCTCCTAATGCTATCCCTCCCCCCACACCCTCCCCACAATAGGACCCGGTGTGTGATGATCCCCTTCCTGTGTCCAAGTGATCTCATTGTTCAATTCCCACCTATGAGTGAGAACATGTGGTATTTGGTTTTCTGTTCTTGTGATAGTTTGCTGAGAATGATGGTTTCCAGTTGCATCCATGTCCCTACAAAGGACACAAACTCATCCTTTTTTATGGCTGCATAGTATTCCATGGTGTATATGTGCCACATTTTCTTAATCCAGTCTGTCACTGATGGGAATTTGGGTTGATTCCAGGTCTTTGCTATTGTGAATAGTGCCGCAACAAACATACGTGTGCATTTATCTTTAGAGCAGCATGATTTATAATCCTTTGGGTATATACCCAGTAGT
>NW_016812346.1:451578-462934 GCF_001698545.2 Rhinopithecus bieti | reverse complement strand
TATCAATTTTGTTGATCTTTTCAAAAAAACAGCTCCTGGATTCATTGATTTTTTGGAGGGGATTTTTGTGTCTCTATCTCCTTCAGTTCTGCTCTGATCTTAGTTATTTCTTGCCTTCTGCTAGCTTTTGAATGTGTTTGCTCTTGCTTCTCTAGTTCTTTTAATTGTGATGTTAGCGTGTCAATTTTAGATCTTTCCTGCTTTCTCTTATGGGCATTTAATGCTATAAATTTCCCTCTACACACTGTTTTAAATATGTCCCAGAGATTCTGGTATGTTGTATCTTTGTTCTCATTGGTTTCAAAGAACATCTTTATTTCTGCCTTCATTTCGTTGTGTACCCAGTAGTCATTCAGGAGTAGCTTGTTCAGTTTCCATGTAGTTGAGCGGTTTTGAGTGAGTTTCTTAATCCTGAGTTCTAGTTTGATTGCACTGTGGTCTGTTCTTTTCCATTTGCTGAGGAGTGATTTACTTCCAACTATGTGGTCAATTTTGGAATAAGTGTGATGTGGTGCTTAGAAGAATGTATATTCTGTTGATTTGGGGTGGAGAGTTTTGTAGATGTCTATTAGGTCCACTTGGTGCAGAGTTGAGTTTAATTCCTCAATATCCGTGTTAACTTTCTGTCTTGTTGATCTGTCTAATGTTGACAGTGGGGTGTTAAAGTCTCCCATTATTATTGTATGGGAACGTAAGTCTCTTTATAAGTCTCTAAGACTTGCTTTATGAATCTGGGTGCTCCTGTATTGGGTGCATATATATTTAGGATAGTTAGCTCTTCCTGATGAATTGATCCCTTTACCATTATGTAATGCCCTTCTTTGTCTGTTTTGATCTTTGTTGGTTTAAAGTCTGTTTTATCAGCGACTAGGATTGCAACCCCTGCTTTTTTTTTGTTTTCCATTTGCTTGGTAGATCTTCCTCCATCCCTTTATTTTGAGCCTATGTGTTTCTCTGCATGTGAGATGGGTATGCTGAATACAGCAAACTGATGGGTCTTGACTCTTTATCCAATTTGCCAGTCTGTGTCTTTTAATTGGACAATTTAGTCCATTTATATTTAAGGTTAATATTGTTATGTGTGAACTTGATCCTGTCATTATGATATTAGATGGTTATTTTGCTTATTAGTTGATGCAGTTCTTCCTAGCATTGATGGACTTTACATTTCGACATGTTTTTGCAATGACTGGTGCCTGTTGTTCCTTTCCATGTTTTGTGCTTCCTTCGGGAACTCTTGTAGAGCAGGCCTGGTGGTGACAAAATCTCTAAGCATTTGCTTATCTGTAAAGGATTTTATTTCTCTTTCACTTATGAAACTTAGTTTGGCTGGATATGAAATTCTCAGTTGAAAATTCTTTTCTTTAAGAATGTTGAATATTGGCCCCCACTGTCTTCTGGCTTGGAGAGTTTCTGCGGAGAAATCTGCTATTAGTCTGATGGGCTTCCCTTTGTGTGTAACCTGACCTTTCTCTCTGGCTGCCCTTAACAGTTTTTCCTTCATTTCACCTTTGGTGAATCTGACAATTATGTGTCTTGGAGCTGCTCTTCTCAAGGAGTATCTTGTGGCATTCTCTGTATTTCCTGAATTTGAATGTTGGCCCGCCTTACTAGGTTGGGGAAGTTCTCCTGGATGATATCCTACAGAGTGTTTTCCAACTTGGTTCCTTTGTCCCCGTTACTTTCCGGCACACCAATCAGACATAGATTTAGTCTTTTCACATAATCCTATATTTTGTGGAGGCTTTGTTCATTTCTTTTTACTCTTTTTTCTCTACACTTCCCTTCTCGCTTCATTTCATTCATTTGATCTTCAATCACTGATACTCTTTCTTCCAGTTGATCAAGTCGGTTACTGAAGCTTGTGCATTTGTCACGTAGCACTTGTGGTATGGTTTTCATCTCTGTCAGTTCTTTTAAGGTCTTCTCTGCATTGATTATTCTAGTTATCCATTCATCCATTCTTTTTTCAAGGTTTTTAGGTTTTTTTTTTGCGCTGGTTACGTAGTTCCTCCTTTAGCTCTGAGACGTTTGATCCACTGAAGTCTTCTTCTCTCAACTTGTTAAAGTCATTCTCCGTCCAGCTTTGTTCCGTTGCTGGTGATGGGCTTCATTCCTCTTCCTCTGGAGGAGGAGATGTGCTCTGATTTTTTGAATTTCCAGCTTCTCTGCACTACTTTTTCCCCATCTTTGTGGTTTTATCTGCCTTTGGTCTTTGACAATGGTGACGTACTGATGGGGCTTTGGTGTGGGTGTCCCTTCTGTTTTTTAGTTTTCCTTCTAACAGTCAGGACCCTCAGCTGTAGGTCTGTTGGAGTGTGCTTGAGGTCCACTCCAGACCCTGTTTGCCTGGGTATCAGCAGCGGAGGCTGCAAAAGATAAGAGTATTGCTGAATAGCGAGTGTTGCTGTCTGATTGTTGCTCTGGAAGCTTCATCTCAGGGGTGTACCCCGCCGTGTGAGGTGTGAGGTGTGAGGTGTCTGTCTGCACCTAGTGGGGAATGTCTCCCAGTCAAGCTACTCAGGGGTCAGGGACCCACTTGAGCAGGCAGTCTGTCTGTTCTCAGATCTCAACCTCCATGCTGGGTGATCCACTTCTCTCTTCAAAGCTGTCAGACAGGGGCATTTACCTGTGCCGAGGTTTCTGCTGCTCTTTGTTTAGCTGTGCCCTGTCCCCAGAGGAGGAGTCTACAGAGGCAGGCCGGCCTCCTTGAGCTGCATTGGGCTCCACCCAGTTCGAGCTTCCCAGCAGCTTTGTTTACCTACTTAAGCCTCAGCAATGTCAGGCGCCCCTCCCCCAGCCTGGCTGCTGCTTTGCAGTTAGATCTCAGACTGCTGTGCTAGCAATGAGGGAGGCTCTGTGGGCATGGGACCCTCTGGGCCAGGTGTGGGCTATAATCTCCTGGTGTGCCATTTGCTAAGACCCTTGGTAAAGTGCAGTATTAGGGTGGGAGTTACCTGATTTTCCAGGTGTTGTGTGTCTCAATTTCCATTGGCTAGGAAAAGGAATTCCCTTCCCCCTTGCACATCCCAGGTGAGGTGATGCCTTATCCTGTTTCAGCTCAAGCTGGTCGGGGCTGCACCCGCACACCAGCGCCAACTATCTGACACGCCCCAGTGAGATGAACCCAGTACCTCAGTTGAAAATGCAGAAATCACCCATCTTCTATGTCGCTCATGCTGGAGGCTGGAGCTGTTCCTATTCAGCCATCTTGGGCGCACCCCCCAGTAATTCAATTTTAAGTTCTTTGACCCATAACCACACTGCTTTCCACAATGACTGAACTAATTTACATTCCCAGCAGTAGTGTATAAGTGTTCTCTTTGCTCCACAATGTTGCCAGCATCTGTTTTTTTTTTTTTATTTTAATAATGGCCATTCTAACTGGTGTGAGATGGTATCTCTTGACGGTGAGAACCCCTGCAAGATTATACTATGTAAATGGCAAAATCAGGCTTTGAAGCCAGATTTCTCCATCTTCTATACCTGTGCTGTTTGCTGACTTTTGCTTCATCCTTGAGTTCTATCTCATCATCTTTTTCAAAATTGAACCACCAGGAGCCAGCAGCATCTCCAACCCTGTAAATACTGGTTGAACAGAGCATTGAATGGCTTCTAGAACTCCCTGCTGCCTGAACGCAATCCTCTCCACAAAATGCCGCACACCCCTGGTAATCAATCTGTGGCCTCCTTCTCTGTATGGAGCTTGGTTTTAAAATCTCATGTTTAGAAGGCATAACCAAATTATGAGAGAGAGAGAAAAAAGAAGATCATTAAAAGCCTGTGCACTGGAATAAGGGCTATTTATACCTAAAGAGCTAGTGACATATGAATTAAGGGTAAAAAAAAAAAAATTGGTTGAAAATCAACATAGTATTTCTTCTGATTCCATTTAGAGACAATTTAAAATATTCAGTTTGCTTATCTTTAAAATTAAGAGGCAAAGAGAGGGTTGATCAACTTCTATCTAAAGTGCAGTACAATTATTGATGAGAGAGGGCCTGAAGGAGGCTGGGCAGTACTGGAAGACACAATGGGGGAAAAATGTGGAAGGAAAATTGGGGAAAGAGGAAGCAAATGCAGAGGGCAAGACAGTAAGGGAACATTCTTATTGTTATACAATGCACAGAACCTGCCACAGTTTTAAAGTATCTAGATAGAAGGACTCTATCCTGGAAAGTCTTGCCTTCCCCTTGGGTTGGGATTTCTAATGCTCCCAAGGTGAACCAGTTCCCAAGACTATGATGTTCTGCTTTTAAAGTCTAGCCTTAGGGTAGACTTTGCATAGTGGAGAGCCTCTGAACTCTCAAAATAATGTTGCCAAGCACTGAGAAAAACACCAAAGGAAGAGAATGAGAAAAATAGAGGCACCCAAGTCACTGTGATATTCATTAAAAACAGATTTCTGACCCTACGAGAGTTAAACTTGAGCCCCACAGGGCTGGTGCACAACCAAGGACTCCTTGCCTGGCTTTCTGCCTTCACCGTTTAAGGCCTGCATCCTTACTGCTTCCATTTACCTTATTTCTTGCCAGTAGGTCTGTCTGCAAGAGTCCTTGTCACCTTTCAACTGAGGTCCCCTAACCACTTCTTCAGTTTCCAACATGAGGAAAATGATACTTTCACAGTCTTCAGCTGCTTGTGTTGATGGATACAAGGACTTTATAGTCACTTGCTCAGCTGGAAGCATTTTATGATTTCGTTTGTGACTCTTACACATTCATGTAATTTATCAACCAAATCAGGATACTTTTAGAGCTGAACAGAGCCCTGTTGATAATTACATGGAAACAAGAGCCATACATGGACTGTCCTGGGCTAAATGTATGGTCATCCCAGTGATAGACTCACAGTAAAGAGCTACTACCATCCTAAGCAATAGCATTATACCTTGTAATGAGTATTATCACACAAACAGTAACAATTCTATTTTCTTTCAGAAAGATAAACAAGAAGTGAGGCATACATTCAGGAGAGTGAGAGGGATAAAGGAGAAGAAAGAGGATGAGGATGAGAACAAAAGAGAGGAAGAGACTTAGGTGATACCTCTGAAGGTACTAGAGTGAATGTTGATAGCTTAGGTCCATTTTTATGTTTATACAGGAGATACTGGTCCTTTGAAATGTTAGCTGTTCTATTTCCTTAATTCTAAGAGAAACACCTTTTCACATTTTAATTATTCTGAAATCGGAATGTATATTACAAGGGATGTCAGAAAGAACTCTTTAGCTCCTAGGAAGAGGAATAATTTGTGACAGAGTTGTTATTGTCTACATGTGTATGAATTTGGCAATGCACAGAAGGTAGATCTGTTCAGACTAACAGCTGAATTGATATATTTGCATTGGTAGCACCATATGTGGTTAAATTTTACATTAAATCTAGATTTATAATAATTGTTCAAAATGGCCTCAGCAAGACTGTATTGTGATGTCACACTATAACAAAAAGTTAATGCCTGCAGAGGGCAACTGGCACATTCCAAGCAGTGCAATTAAAGGCATTGGAATGCACCAAGTACCTTCGAGTGGTTCATAGAATTTTCAAGTCTAATAAAGGTAGATGTGGACAAGCAATGTTTCGAGAACTACAACTTAGGTGCCTATGATATCTGGTAGAAGGTTAGGCTGACTTTCAACAGAAATTTTTTAATCTCTAGAGATAACTAGTTTAATTAAGGGAATAACAAAAAAGAGCCATGAGTTTCACCATATAGCTAATCTAGATCAAATTGTGTTCTTCCTCCATTTGCCTTGAAATTGCACTGTCAATTGAAAAGGTGTTAAAGAAGACAAGAGATGTAAATGAGTCTCACTCCCTGATGCAATGCATAGCTGCAGATGGCCAAAAGGAATTCCGAAGAATTCTAAGTGTTAAGAAGGATTAGATTCAAATTTTGATCATGACACTTAAAATAAATGGTGGGTATATGGGTAAATTAATGTTGTAGAGCAGGAGTTTGTTTAGCTAATTTTCACATTTATTTCACCCTCTTACCTGCCAATGATTACTGCCCCAGCATTATTGAATTAATGGTCTGTTTCATAATTGACATTGTTTAAAGTTAAGGAAGTAGAATACTTGTCAGCCCACAACTGCCTTAATATTCATCTTTGGAGGCTCCACCATCAAATAAATAACTCAATTTTCCTACCCTGATGGGCAAAGGTAATAACTAGAACACTATAATTTCCAGAACTGAACCAGAAAACCAGATTTCTGGTTTAAATTGGTTAAACTTACAAAGAATCAGGTTTAGCACTAAGGAGAGATTTGTACTTCTGATATTATTATACATTGTAATACAGATACTAGTAGCTCAATTCCTGAATTAAGAAAAATGTAGACTGTGATACTGATACCACTAAAGGATAATATAAAATTATTTAATTTTGATAGCATTCATGTCACCTCATTTTAAAAATTAACCAGATATGAATTATGAAGTGGCTATTAGAATATTTAACATTAAAGGTGAATACCAGATGAAAAAATGTATTTTTTTTTAAATCCAGATTAGAAACTTTACCCTCAATGTAAAATGAAACATTCATTGACTGTGCTTCTTACATTACTTCTTTTAGATTTTAAGTGTCTCACTTTGGAAAACTGGCATTTACTAGACCACTCAAAAAGCTGAGGAAAAAAACAGCAAAACACATCAGCTAAAAGGGTAATCACTTGTGTGATGAGAACACTATTTTCTTTCTATTTTAATAGAGTATTGGCAGAAATATTTTGCTCAGATTACAGACAAATCATTCTATCTCACTTACCAAAAGTAAAAACTGATTTCAAATGAGGAAATAAAATATTATTTCCCTGTTACATACATAATTTTACTGACCATGTATTTGCTGCTCTATTCTATATTAATGTTTGCAATTGAACCAGATTAAACAATATGGTAAGGGTATAAATCATTTCCTGCAGGTGTGCTGAGGAACGCAACTAAAATATTCCTTGCAACTTACTTCAGGTGGCATTTTGGGATTTTAAGATGTGCACAATATGTTTTTCAAAGGTAATTGAAATTCTGATTTTGTTTTTCACGCTGTTAAAAAATGGAAAGAATTTGAGTATGCCAATATTTTCAACAATGTGCCAACAATCCAAAAGTGATTACATTGTACTTGGATGGGATAAATAGAAATGGAATTGGCTTAGAACCAAAAATAAAAATAGTAAAGAATTCACGATATGTGCTGATGGGAATATGGGAAGGGATGGAATAATATGTGGAGAGGTTGCTGGAGGACATATACAGACTTTATGTTCTCAACCAAAATCACAAGGTTTGTTACTCTAAATGTAACAGTGGGAACAATAGAATAGAAAATCATGGCTGCCTCAGAAAAATCCAAAATTGCCCATCCAAGAGTGTATAAAGAGGTAGTAAAATATTGACAAAGGTGTTACTATGGGGAAAACTATAAATAAGAAACCAATTACTGTAAAGTGGATTATATTTTTTGGACTTGTTTCTGTTTTCCCCAAATTATTGCTAGTGGTACAAGGCAAAATGTGTGGGTATGAAAAAAAATGTGTTATGTTAACTGTGCCTTCTGAGTACATTTATTATTTCCAATCTGCATTTATGCATCCAGAAATATGTTGTGCTACAAACAAGAAACAACTCAGTCTCCAGAATCAACTCTTCTTTTTTTTATAGAAACAAAAAACAAGCTTCTTATCACACAACTCTAGGTATTGTGCCTCCCAATAAACAAAACTCCAAATCAACCTTCCCTCACACAAAAAAGAACAATATCCCATACAAAACAACAAAACATGCTCTGAAGAAGAGACTAGAATAGATAACATGTCTGGAAATATATTCCATTCTTCCATTAGAATGCAGCTTACGTGAAGGTCAGAAATCTTTTCAGAAAGTTTTAAAATACTTTGTTTTAATGTCTGCCCTTTGATTTATTTTCCAATCTGGGGTAAGTTTTTCATCTTGTCAGCAACATTTCAATAACATATCAAACCAAAGAAGTTACAGAAGCAAAACTTCATTATTGAACATCAGGTATATTTGCAATGTGAATAACTTTTTGAACAAGACAAAAAAGTGATTATTTTTTTCAGATATATTTGTCACTTTGTAACAGGATCCCTTCAAACACAAAAGCTTTCTAGGGGATTTAAATGTTATATATGCTTTATATATGGTTTTTAATAAATTTTATATATGGTTTATACACAACTCTTCCACAATGCAACTGTGGCCCAAGGGAAGTATACCTCTAAAGATGTATCTTATAACTATATATCCAGAGTAATATACGAGGTACAGGTGTGGGCAGAACTCCGAAGACTTTGGGACAGATTTGAGAATTATGAATAAAAATGACCCAAGAATAGAGAAAATTAAATAAATCAAGCTTTCACCATAACTTGGCTCATGACAAAAGGTGACAAATGAGAAGTGAAGAACCATGTAACTCACCAATATAACCAATGTTTGTCACCAGAGACCCATGACAAATCCAAGCTTCATTGAACATTGATCTATAAAGAGAAGGAAGAAAAGAGTTATCACTTTTGTGGAAATGAAAATATTTGTGTGCAAGGAGTGCAGTTTGGACACATTCTGTTAGAACCATATTTCAAGGCAGGCTTAAGTACAGGGTAAAGAGAGAAAGAGTGTCTATTACAATTGCCTTGCTTTGACTTCTTCAGCTACAACTTCATACATATATTATACAGGTATCCTTTCTGGTGAGTTGAGACCAATACTAGCCCTCAGCAAAAAGTAACTAACAAAAGTTTAATGAAAACCCTCTATTGGAATATTAAATACCATTTTTTTTTCTATTCTTTCTAAAGAGCACATCTCATCAAATTACTTCTTCGCTTGAAGAGGCTTCCCACTTTGAGGGTCAAGGCAAGACATCTTAACAGGATTTATAATGCTCTTCAGGACCTGATCCCAGCTTCCTTTCCTTCCCAACTTGGTGTCTCCACCCAGACATACTAATTCATTTGCATCACTAGAAATTCACACATTTGCCATTGCCCATAGGCCTTTGAGTATGAGGATCCCTCTGCCTAGAAAAACATGCCTCCCTGTTCTCACAAAAATCTCTTGCCTGCCTGACTTTGTTCTCAGGATTCTGAGACTTTGTGCTCAGGATTCAGGCAATTATTATCTCCTCTAGAAAGCTCCTTTGGCAACCAAAGGCTCACTCAGGTGCACACCCACCAGACTCTTGCAGCATCTAATTTCTAATTTTATCTAGCATTTAGAAGTTTAGGTTGTGACAGTTTACTAAATGGTGTCAGGTTATTGTTTGATATTTTTATATATCTTATTTATTGTTTTAATTTTCAGTAACTACTAGAGTTTCTGACTTATAGTAAGTGCTCAATCAATGTCTGATGCATAACTATACGGACTGAGTGAATCGGCATATTACAGAACAAGTGAATAATTTAGTCATGATCAAGCATTTTTATGCCAGGGACTTAGCTAAATTCATTACAAATATTTGCTCTGCATTTTTTGGCCCAGAGTCTGTCTTCTTGTGATGTAAATTGGTTGTCTTAATTCTCTAAACCCATTCCATTCTCAAAATTGTTTATTCTTCAGTCTTCTAGCTTGAGTTTCTGGTGTTTAATTATCAAAAATTAGTTTGCTAGATAAGACCTGTTTGAGCTGACTTTCTTGAACTTGACTCTTAACTCATGTTAGGAGTCTGCCATAAACAACTGGAAAAGAAAACATGAAAGTAATTCCATTTATGATAGCTAGAAATAAAATAAAATACGTAGAAATAAACTTTTAAAAAAGTGAAATATTTCAATAAAAAATACTATAAAACATTGATAAAAGAAATTGAAGAAGATACAAAACATGAAAAGATATTCCATGTTCATGGATTTGGAGAATCAATATTGTAAAAATGCTCATACTACTCAAAGCAATCTACAGATTCAGTGCAATCCCTATAAAAATACTAATTACATTCTTCACAGAAATAGGAAAAAAAATCCTAAGATTTATATAAAACCAAAAAAGGGCCAGAATGGCCAAAGAAATGCTGAGCAAAAGGAATGCTAGAGACATCACACTACCTGACTTCAAAATATATTACAAGGTATGTAATCAAACCAGCATGGTATTAGCATAAAAACGAATACATATATACCAATGAAACAGAAGACAGAACCCAGAAATAAATCTACTTATTTAAAGTCAAATATTTTTGACAAAGGTGTCAAGAATGTGCATTGAAGAAAGGACAGTCTCTTCAATAAATGCTGCTAGGAAAACTGAATATCCATACACAGAAGAGTAAAACTAGGCCTCTATCAGAAAACAGCCTAAAAAGGCAAATCTAAGAGTTATTGGTCTTAAACAGGAAGTAGAAAAACAGACAGGGGTAGACAGTTTACTGAAAGGAATAATAACAGAGAACTTCCCACACCTAGAGAAAGATATCAGTATACAAGTACAAGAAGGTTATAGAATATCAAGTGGATTTATCCCAAAGAAGACTATCTCAAGGTATTTAACAATCAAATTTCCAAAGGTCAATGATCAAGAAAGCATTCTAAAAGACACAAGAAAAAAGAAACAAGTAACATACAATGGAGCTCCAATATGTTGGCAGCAGACTTTTCAGTGGACACCTTACAGACCAGGAGAGACTGACATGGCATATTTAAAATGCTGAAGAAAAATGAAACCTTTTATTCCAGAAAAGTATATGCAGAAAAGATATCATTTAAACATGAAGGAGATACAAAGACTTTCCCAGACAAACAAAAGCTGAGGAATTTCATTAATACCAGACCTGTCCTACAAGAAATACTAAAGGGAGTTCTTCAATTTGAAAGAAAAGAATGTTGATGAATAACAAGAAATCATCTGAAAGTGCAAAAATTCACTGGTAATAGTAAGTACACAGAAAAACAGAGACTATTTGATATGGTTTGGCTCTGTGTCCCCACCCAAATATCATCTTGAATTGTACTCCCATAATTCCCACATGTTGTGGGAGGGACTCAGTGGGAAATCATTTGAATCATGGGAGAGGTTTCCCCTATACCACTCTCGTGATAGTGAATAAGTCTCATGAGATCTCATGGGTTTATCAAGGGTTTCTGCTTTTGCATCTCACTCATTTTCTCTTGCTGCTGCCATGTAAGAAGTGCCTTTCTCTGTCTCTACTAAAAACAAAAAAATACAAAATTAGCTGGGTGCGGTGGCACATGCCTGTAATCTCAGCTACTAGGGAGGCTGAGGCAGGAGAATCACTTGAACCCGGGTGGTGGAGGTTGTGGTGAGCCGAGATTGTGCCACTGCACTCCAGCCTGGGCAACAAGAGCAAAGCTCCATCTCAAAAAA
>NW_016812346.1:445164-451426 GCF_001698545.2 Rhinopithecus bieti | reverse complement strand
AACCCCCACCAAAAAAAAAAAAAAAAAAAAAAAAAAAAAAAAAAAAAAAAAAGAAGAAGTGCCTTTCACTTCCTGCCATGATTATGAGGCCTCCCCAGCCATGTGAAACTGTAAGTCCAGTTAAACCTCTTTTCCTTCCCAGTCTTGGGTAAGTCTTTATCAGCAGCATGAAAGCAGCCTAATACAATATTATAACACTATAATTGTGGCATGTAAATTACTCATATCTTGAGGAGAAAGGCTAAAAGATAAACCAATCAAAAATAATAACTACGACTTTTCAAGATATGCACAGTACAATAAAATATAAATAGAAACAACAAAAGCTAAAATCAGGAAGACAAAGTTTTTTAGTTTTCTCTTTCCTTTGTTTATTAGTTTGTTTATGCGATCAGTGTTAAGTTGTCAGAGTTTAAAATAATGGGTTTTAAGATAGTATTTACAAGCCTCATGGTAACCTCAAATCAAAAAGCATACAATAGATATACAAAATTTAAAAAACAGGAAACTAAATCATTTCACCAGAGAAAATCACCTTCACTAAATGGAAGACAGGAATAAAAGAAAGAAGAAAGAGAAGACCACAAAACAACCAAAAATAAATAACAAAATGGCAGGAGAAAGTCCTAACTTATCAATAATAACACTGAATATAAATGGACTAAACTCTCCAATCAAAAGGCACAGAGTCCAAAAACAACAAAAGTCACAGAGTGGTGAATGGATAAGAAAACAAACCCAAAGATCCATTGCCTATTGGAAACATACTTCACCTATAAAGACAGAGACTGCAAACAAAGGGATGGAAAAAGAAAAAAAATATTCCATGCAAATAGAAAAAAAGAAAGAACTGCAGAAGCTATACTTCTTTTTGTTTTCTTTTTGAAATGGAGTCTTGTTCTGCTGCCCAGGCTGTAGTGTAGTGGTGCAATCTTGGTTCACTGCAACCTCTGCCTCCCGGGTTCCAACTATTCTCCTGCCTCAGCCTCCTGAGTAGCTGGGATTACAGGCGCATGCCTCCATGCCCATGTAATTTTTGTATTTTTAGTAGAGAAGAGGTTTCACCATGTTGGCCAGGCTGGTCTCAAACTCCTGACCTTGTGATCTGCCTGGCTTGGCCTCCCAAAGTGTTGTGATTACAGGTGTGAGCCACCACTCCCGGCCAGAAGCTCTACTTATAGAAGACAAAATGGATTTCAAGACAAAAACTACAAAAAGAGACAGAGAAGGTCAAAAGTGTCAAATCAGCAAGAAGATGTAACAACTATAAATATATATGTACCCAACACTGGTGAACCAAGATATATAAGGCAAATATTATTAGAGCCAAAGAGAGAGAGAGAGAGAGAGATCTCAATACAATAACAGCTAGAGACATCAATGCCCCTCTTTTACAGTTGGACAGATCATCCAGACAAAATCAACAAACAAGCATCAGACTTAATCTGCACTATAGACTAAACGGACCTAGTAGATATATTTACAGAACATTTCATCTGATGACTGCAGAATATACCTTCTTCTCATCAGTACATGGATCATTCTCAAGGATACACCATATGTTAGGCTACAAAACTAGTGTTAAAAATTCAACATAATTGAAACCATATCAAGTATCTTCTCTGACCACAATGGAATATAACTAGAAATCAGTAACAAGAGGAATTCTGGAAACTATACAAACACATGGAAATTAAACAATATGCTCCTGAATGATAGTTAGTTATTGAAAATATTAAGAAGGAAATTTAAAAATTTCTTGAAGCAAATGATAATGAAAACACAACATACCAAAAACTATGGGATACAGTGAAAGCAGTATTGAAAGGAAAGTTTACAGCTATACGCATCTACATCAAAGAAGCAGAAAAACTTCAAATAAACAAGCTAATAACACATCTTAAGGCAGTAGAGAATCAAGAGCAAACCAAACCAAAAATTAGTAGAAGAAAAGAAATAATAAATACTGTACAGAAATAAATGAAATTGAAATAAAAAGTACAAAAGATCAACAAAATAAAAAGTTGCTTTTTTGAAAACATATGTAAATGAACAAACCTTTAGCCAGATTAAGAAAACCAGAGGGAAAACCAATAAATAAGATCAGAGATGAAAAGAGACATTACAATTGATACCACACAAAGGAGGAAGGAATACTTCCAGACTCATTCTCTGATTTCATTATCCTGGTAACAAAACCAGACAAAGACACATCAAAAAACAAACAAAACTGCAGGCCAATATCACTGATGAACAGTGATACAAAAATCCTCAACAAAATATTAGCAAACGGAATTCAACAACATATTTATTAGGTCAGTGTAAAAGTCATTGCCATTTTAATGGCAAAACTGCAATTACTTTTGCACTGACCTAATAAAAATCATTCATTATGATCAAGTGGGATTTATCCTAGGGATGTAGGGATGCAAGTAGGGTTCAACATAAGCAAATCAATCAGTGTGATGGATCAATCAGTGTGATATGTCATATCAACAGAATGAAGAACAAAAACCATAGGAACACTTCAATTGATGCTGAAAAGGGATTTGATAAAATTCAACATCCCTTCATGATAAAAATCCTAAAAATAAAATAAGTATAGAAAGAACATATCTAAACACAATAAGAGCCATATATGACAGACCCACAGCTAGTATCATACTAAATGGGAAAAAACTGAAGGCCTTTCCTTTAAGATCTGGAACATGACAATGATGCTCACTGTTACTAAAGACAAAAACTGTATTTTTAGTACTACAGTACTGGAAATCCTAGCTAGAGAAATCAGACAAAATAAATAAATAAAGGGCATTGAAATTGGCAAGGAAGAAGTCAAATTATCTTTGTTTGTAGCTGATATGATCTGATACTTGAAAAAATCAAAAGACTCCACAAAAAACTATTAGAACTGATAAATAAATTCAGTAAAATTGCCAGACACAAAATCAACATACAAAACTTAGTATCATTTCTACATACCAACAGTGAACAATCTGAAAAAGAAATCAAGAAAGAAACTTGATTTGCAAATTAAATACCTAGGAATAAACTTAACCAAATTATTGAGGTATCTCTACAATGAAAACTATAAAACACTGATGTAAGAAATGAAGAGGACACTAAAAAGGAAAGATATTCCATGTTCATAAATTGGAATAATGAATAATATTAAAAATATCCATTCTACCTAAAGCAATCTACAGAGTCAGTGCAATTTCTATCAAAACACCAATGACATTCTTCACTGGAGTAGAAAAAACAATCCACAAATTTCCATGGAACCACAAAAGACTCAGAATAGCCAAAGCTATCCAAAGCAAAAAGAACAAAACGAGTAATCACATTACCTGACTTCAAATTATACTACAAATCTATAATAACCCAAACAGCATAGTACTGGCATAAAACAGACATGCAGACCAATGGGACAGAATAGAGAACACAGAAACAAATACATACGTGTACAATGAACTCACTTTTAACAAAGGTGCCAAGAACATATACTGTGAAAAGGACAGTCCTTAAATAATAGGTGCTGGGAAAACTAGATATCCATATGCAGAAGAAAGTAACTAGACCCCTATCTCTGGCCACATACAAAAACCAAAACAAAATGGATGACAGACTTAAATCTAAGACCTTAAACTATGAAACTAGAGAAAGAAAACATTGGGGAAACTCTCCAGGACATTGGACTAGGCAAAATTTTTTCAGTAGTACCCAAAAGCATAGTCAACCAAAGCAAAAATTGACTAATGGGATCATCTCAAGCTAAAAAGCTTCTGCATAGCAAAGGAAACAATCAACAAAGTGAAGAGACAACCCACAGAATGGGAGAAAATACTTGCAAAATAACCATCTGACAAAAGATTATAATCAGAATATATAAAAAGCTCACAAACAACTCAATAGGAAAACATCTAATAATCTGATTAAAAATGGGCAAAAGATCTGAAGAGACATTTCTTAAAAGAAGACATTCAAATGGCCAACAGGTATATGAAAAAGGTTCTTGATCAACAGAGAAATGCAAATCAAAGCTACAGTGAGGTATCATTTCACCCCAGTTAAAATGGCCTTTATCCAAATGACAGGCAGTAATAAACGCTAGGGCGGATTTGGAGAAACAGTAGGTTTTCATTCCTACTGTAGGTCGGAATGTAAATTAGTATAGTCACTATGGAGAACAGTATGGAAGTTCCTCAAAAAACTAAAAATAAAGCTATCATATAACCCAGGAATCCCACTGCTAGGTATATACCAAAAGAAAGCAAATCAGTATATCAAAGATATAACCGCACTCCCGTGTTTATTGTGGCACTATTCATAACAGCCAAGATTTGGAAGCAATCTAATGGTCCAGCAGATGAACAGATTAAAAAAATGTGGTACACACAATATAATACTATTCAGCCACAAAAATGAAATCCTGTCATTTACAATAACATGAATGGAACTGGAAGAAATTATGCTAAGTGACGTAAGCCAGGCACAGAAAGACAAACATAGCACGTTATTACTAATATGTGGGTGCTAAAAAAAGTTGAACTCATGGAGATAGAGAGTAGAATGATGGTCACTATTGGCTGAGAAGGGTAGTGGTAGGTGGGATAAAAAGGAGATGGTTAATTGATACAAAAATTCAGTTAGATTGAAGGAATAAGGTCTATTGTTCAGCAGCACTATAGGGCAGCTATAGTTAACAATTTATTGTGTATTTCAAAATAATGTAAGAAGTGGAATTGGAATGCTCCTAACAAAGAAATGATAAATGCTTGAGGAGATGGATATCCCAATTACCCTGATTTTATCATTACAAATTGCATGTTTATGTCAAAATATCACGTGCCCTGTAAATATGAACAATTATTATGTATTCATTCATAATAGTTACAAATATTTTTTTAAAAAAAGAAAAACAAAAAATGTTTTTAAAAAGAATCTATCAGAACTCTTCTTGCATAGTTCTGAATGAGGCTTTTGGCTCTTTCTTAAATGATAAGTAAGGCCTTGGAAGCTCTCAAAAATCCCAATAGGCTATCCAAATAGCCTAAATCAGTTAAGCTCTTTGGTTGTTTTAAGAGGTTGGCAAACTGGAACCCATGGGCTAAATTTGGTCCACTTCTTGTTTTAATAAATAAAGTTTTATTAGAACACAGCCATGTCCATTTGTTTATATATTGTATCTGATTGCTTTTAGGCTACAATAGCAGAGATGAGTAGTTGGAACAGAGACTATATGACTTGCAGAGCCTAAAGTATTTACTATCTTATCCTTTACAGAAAAGGTTTACCAACTATTGGTCTAGATCATCTTCTCACCTAAAGACGGCACCACTATACAATATCCATTACAGATGGTTATTCAGTTTTTCACTGGAGAGAAGTTTTTTAACTCTTGAGAAAGTCATTTAATTACTGGAAGACTGAATACAGAAAGATCTCCCTTCTGTTAAAATTAAATCTATATGCTAGAAAGAAAAGAGTAAGATGTAAAAGATTCCAAAATCTTTTATTTATTTATTTTTATTATACTTTAAGTTCTAGGGTACATGTGCAAAACGTGCAGGTTTGTTACACGTGTATACATGTGCCATGTTGGTGTGCTGCACCCATTCACTCGTCATTTACATTAGGTATATCTCCTAATGCTATCCCTCACCATCCCTCCTCCCCACAATAGGCCCCAGTGTGTGATGTTCCCCTTCCTGTATCCAAGTCATCTCATTGTTCATTTCCCACCTCTGAGTGAGAACATGCGGTGTTTGGCTTTCTGTTCTTGTGATAGTTTGCTGAGAATGATGGTTTCCAGCTGCATCCATGTCCCTACAAAGGACATGAACTCATCCTTTATTATGGCTGTGTAGTATTCCATGGTGTATATGTGCCACATTTTCTTAATCCAGTCTGTCACTGATGGACATTTGGGTTGATTCCAAGTCTTTGTTATTGTGAATAGTGCCACAATAAACATATGTGTGCATGTGTCTTTATAGCAGCATGACTTATAATCCTTTGGGTATATCCCCAGTAATGGGATGGCTGGGTCAAATGGTATTTTAGTTCTAGATCCTTGAGGAATCACCACACTGTTTTCCACCATGGATGAACTAGTTTACAGTCCCACCAACAGTGTAAAAGTGTTCCTATTTCTCCACATCCTCTCCAGCACCTGTTGTTTCCTGAATTTTTAATGATTGCCATTCTAACTGGTGTGAGATGGTATCTCTTTGTGGTTTTGATTTGCATTTCTCTGATG
>NW_016812346.1:417843-442373 GCF_001698545.2 Rhinopithecus bieti | reverse complement strand
AGGCCTGGTGGTGGCAAAATCTCTAAGCATTTGCTCTTCTGTAAAGGATTTTATTTCTCCTTCAATTATGAAACTTAGTTTGGCTAGATATGAAACTCTTGGTTGAAAATTCTTTTCTTTAAGAATGTTGAATATAGGCCCCCACTCTTCTGGCTTGTAGAGTTTCTGACAAGAGATCTGCTGTTAGTCCGATGGGCTTCCCTTTGTGGGTAACCCGACCTTTCTCTCTGGCTGCCCTTTACATTTTTTCCTTCATTTCAACTTTGGTGAATTTGACAATTATGTGTCTTGGAATTGTTCTTCTCGAGGAGTATCTTTGTGGTGTTCTCTGTATTTCCTGAATTTGAATATTGGTCTGCCTTAATTGGTTGGGGAAGTTCTCCTGGATAATATCCTGAAGAGTGTTTTCCAACTTGGTTCCATTTTCCCCGTCACTTTCAGGCACACCAATCAGACGTAGATTTGGTCTTTTCATATAATCCCATGTTTCTTGGAGGCTTAGTTCATTTCTTTTTACTCTTTTTTCTCTAAACTTCTCTTCTCGCTTCATTTCATTCATTTCATCTTCAATCACTGATACTCTTTCTTCCAGTTGATTGAGTCAGTTACTGAAGCTTGTGCATTTGTCACGTAGTTCTTGTGTCATGGTTTTCATCTCTATCAGTTCGTTTATGGACTTCTCTGCATTGGTTATTCTAGTTATCCATTCTTCCATTCTTTTTTCAAGGTTTTTAGTTTCTTTGCGCTGGGTACGTAGTTCCTCCTTTAACTCTGAGACGTTTGATCCACTGAAGTCTTCTTCTCTCAACTTGTTAAAGTCCAGTCTCCATCCAGCTTTGTTCCATTGCTGGTGATGGGCTTCATTCCTCCTCCTTTGGAGGAGGAGATGTGCTCTGATTTTTTGAATTTCCAGCTTTTCTGCACTACTTTTTCCCCATCTTTGTGGTTTTATCTGTCTTTGGTCTTTGATGATGGTGATGTACTGATGGGGTTTTGGTGTGGGTGTCCTTTCTATTTGCTAGTTTTCCTTCTAACAGTCAGGACCCTCTGCTGCAGGTCTGTTAGAGTTTGCTTGAGGTCCACTCCAGACCCTGTTTGCCTGGGTATCAGCAGTGGAGGCTGCAGAAGACAGAATATTGCTGAACAGCAAGTGTTGCTGTCTGATTCTTCCTCTGGAAGCTTCATCTCAGGGGTGTACCCCACTGTGTGAGGTGGGACGTGTGAGGTGTCTGTCTGCACCTAGTGGGGGATGTCTACCAGTTAGGCTACTCTGGGGTCAGGGACCCACTTAAGCAGGCAGTCTGTCTGTTCTCAGATCTCAACCTCCATGCTGGGAGAACCACTGCTCTCTCTAAAGCTGTCAGACAGGGACATTTACATCTGCAGAGGTTTCTGTTGCTTTTTGTTTAGCTATGTCCTGTCCCCAGAGGTGGAGTCTACAGAGGCAGGCAGTCCTGCTTGAGCTGTGGTGGGCTCCACCCAGTTTGAGCTTCCCGGAGGCTTTGTTTACCTACTAAGCCTCAGCAATGGTGGACACCCCTCCCTCTGCCTGGCTGCCTCCTTGCAGTTAGATCTTAGACTGCTGTGCTAGCAATGAGGGAGGCTCCATGGGCGTGGGACCCTCTGGGCAGGCATGGGATATAATCTCCTGGCGTGCCATTTGCTAAGACCTTTGGCAAAACGCAGTATTAGGGTGGGAGTTACTCGATTTTCCATGTGTCTCGGTTTCCCTTGGCTAGGAAAAGGAATTCTCTTCCCCCTTGCGCTTCCCAGGTGAGGCGATGCCTCGCCCTGCTTCAGCTCTCACTGGTTGGGCTGCACCCACTGACCAGCACTGACTGTCCAACATGCTGCAGTGAGATGAACCCAGTGCCTCAGTTGAAAATGCAGAAATCACCTGTCTTCTGTGTTGCTCATGCTGGGGAGCTGGAGGCTGGAGCTGTTCCTATTCGGCCATCTTGGGTGCCCCTGCCTTAAGTTTCTTATAGATAGTAGTTTGATCTTTTAAGCTGCTGACCTTGGGATTTTTTTTTTTTTCTTCTTTTATCCTATTTGGTGACCTTAAGGGTTTGATTGTGTTAAAGGGTGGATACAGATGACTGGCTTCATTTCTGGAAGATTTTAGGGGGCCAATGCTTAGCTCCTAATTCCTGGACTGTGTGGTCTGAGAAACTTGTTTTGTGCCCCAGCTTTGTCTTCTTGGCCAAAGTGCTCCCTGACCAGTGGTCACTATTCTGATGTGTGGTTCAGCCAAAGCATTTCATAGTGTGGTTGCAGTGGGATCCATCTTCACTTGCATGTGTGAGAAGCAGCAGTGGCAGTGTGGTGAGGTGCATGCTCCTCAGCCACTGCAGGGTACTAGCAGGTGCTGGCGTGCCTGCTTCCGTGTAGGTTCACCACAGTGGCAGAGCCAGCTTGCGGGGTTGGGAGGCCCCTGCTGGCAACTGTGTATGTGGTCACACTGGTGGTGGTGTCAGCACAGGGGTGGAGCACCGTTGGGCACAGGTCTGGGTGCACTCTCTTTGTGCCACAGGCTGGGGTGGTCTCTCAGGATGGGGAGGACCGGCTGTTCTCTGGGCCTTGTTTTACTCCCATGGCAGTGTTGACACAAGGGCAGAGTGCTAATGTGGCTGTGGCTGGTTGCAGCTCGCTGGCTCCTCACCCACAAAAAGCTCTGACTGCAGTGGTGGTCCAGTGGGGAGTGGGGGCAAAGTGTACTCCCACAACAGCTGTGTCAGGGCAGAGCATATGCACACTGGTTGGGCGAGAAAGCTAAAACCTGTCCACGCACATATATACTGGAAAAGTGATGTGTATGGTTGCTGTGGGCCCCAGGGATGCTGCAGTGTGGGAGGGAGCAGGCGTGCTGGTGTTTGACCATGGGGGCTGCCCTGCTAGATCCTTCTGCCTATCAGGGACAATCTTCCCATGTAGGAGCTATGACGTAGCCCCTAGGAGACCCAAAGCTGCCCTGCAAGCAGGTGTGGTAAGGCTGGCCCCCAGAATAGGCCAGTTGACCAAAGGATGCTCAAGTCGGACTGACCCCATTTGGTGGGCAAGATTGCCCTACAGAGTTCAGGTCCATCAGTGTCCCTAGGGCTAATGTCTCCTATGGCTAATGTCTCCTATGGCTAATGTCTCCAAGTTGAGCCTAAGGAGATGGACCTTCCTGCCGGTGCTGTGCTACAGATGCTCTTGCACCAAACCCTCTGGGCTCCACATCAGCTATGTGCTGCCTCTACAAGTTCTCTAAGCAGCTCTCTGCATCAGTGAGTGGCCACAGTGGTCAAGGGGTCTCCTCTTGCTGGGATTCCAGAGGCAGGTGGTAAGAGCAGGTTGCTCTTGGCCAGTTCAACTCACCCATTCCCTGGGAGTTGTTTTTGGCCAGGAATGAGTCCTGGTACATGGTAGCCTCCTTCAGGTTCCCAGCTTCCTCCTCTTTGAGCCCAGCTCCTGTGTTCCCTCCATCTGCTCTCGGTGCCTTCCCTCTGAAGATCTGTTAGGAGTGAGCCAGTCATCTTGGTGCCTCAGTGGCAGCTGTTCCACTTGGCTGCATCTAGTCAGCCATCTTGCCCTCTCCCTCTAGGGCAATTTAAATCCCTGAGTTTTCTCCTTTTTCAGCTGAATATCCCCAGTTCCTCCTGTTTATTATTTCTGATTCCCAGACCATCTTTTATGCCTTATTTGAATAAACTCCAGTTGATTCATGTTTCAAGTGTCGTTTGTTTCAAGGCAGAGTGGCACCATCATCTTCCTATTTTAGATGGTGTGCTTCTATGGAAGCACATGAGATGAAAATTAAATTAGGGTTAATTGTCCTCCCATTGATCACAGCTCTTTAACATCTCCTCAGTCTGACCACATGTCACAGCTCTAACCTGTGATTGCATGTTATCTTGTTCTCTTTGTCACACACACTTAAATCCTTTATCTTTAAAAGCAAATAAAGTGCTTGACATTGGGCACTAGCTCTTTATTCTTCCTTCCAGTTGAACTTCTGCTGGCATTATTTATCTAATATTTTGTTTTCAGTTATGCTAAATGACATTATCAGACCAGAAATACAGAAAATAGAATAAAGAAAGAAAACAGGTATGTTAGTCCTGATGCAATTAGTATTAACATTTTGATATGTTTCCTTCAGCCTTAGTTCATGTGTAAGTGTATGGGAGTGTGGAGTGAGCATGGTACTGTGTAAGATCCATGTTTTTTCATAGTTTTCAAAATTACAATTTTATATCACCTTATATTCTCTCTGGAAAAGACATTGAATTCATGTAACCTTTGGTTTGATGTTGAATGTTTTGTTTGTAAATAATTGTTTATAAACAATGACACAATAATATATATATTTTTCCTCGCAAGTCATTCTCATACTTAGGATTACTTCTTAAATTTGCTTCCCAGAAATCTGTTTCTCCTAAATAGTTTAGGAGAAAACGTTCTCAACTTTTTGGTTAAAAAATTGTAATATAATAGAGTATAAGCATATTTTAGAGATCATTGACTTTAGTCTCTCATTTGTAGGAATGTCACTTGACTAAGAACAAATAACAACAAAAGAACTCACCTGCCTTCCTTCTAAGTAAAGGATGTGTTTGTTACTTCCCCTTTCTAACACCACACTCCACAGAACTACTTATCTATATCTATTTAACAAGGCACATAACTTCCAGGTGAGTACAGTGTATATCTTACAAATAGACACAGTAATTAATAAAAATAAAAAGTAAAACAATTCAAGAACCTCTAAGAAAACAACAAATTATCCACTCAAGTGTGTGTTTATATATTGAAAATATTTCCATCTCAATGATCTAGATTGCTATAGCAAATAATGCGATGGGTGTAAATTTTTAGAACATGAAGGTTTCTGTGTTGAAGATAGTCTTTACTTATAGTTCATGGAATTGTTTATTATTTTCCAGCCTTCCCATATGAGACAGGATTTTCCATTGAAAACCTACAGTCTTTAATACACAGAGTTTCCTGTATTATGTACAGGATTTGTCTTAACAGCCATAAAAAGACTCCTCCAAACTGACGCCACTTTCAAACTACCAGACACTAAAAATGCTTATCCAGGCCCCTCTTGGAGCAGGGCAGGTGCTACATGTCACTCTGGCAGAGACTATCAATGCAATGCCATCTCCAAAATGTTAACATGGGAAATACTTCTTTCTCACATTTTTCTTCATTCTTACTCTTGTTTCTCACCAGTTAGGAGGTATGATGAACACTACTTTTCCCTTGAAGTTTACATATCATTTAACAAACAGTTCTCTCATTTTCACTGGGTGCCAGCTACCATGTTGGACATAAGAACACAGCTGCCCTCATTCTACAACATTCTCACCCTGCCAAGTCCCCATGGTAGCAGCTGCAAATTGTCATTTTGGTCTTCAAGTCTCTGATTCTGGATTCACCTTTCTCATTGTCAGGAGACTTCTCAGAAAACTGATAACTTAAATTGAAGAAAGTAGTGGACCTATTTCAGACTCTACTCAGTTTACAATGATCTCTCCTGCCTGCTGCTTTCATAGTATAGACCTATGGCAGCCACTTTCAGCAAGAATACTTTTTTCCTGGCCACAGCTGCTTAGACCAAATGTTGCCATCATGTCCACTCAGAGTTCTTTCCTCATAAATTTGGAAGTTAGACCAACAAAATTAGTATTTATTTATTTATTTTTAGATGGTTGGATTGTCATAGATACATTTGGGACCTGGAAATAATCATGACTTTTTCCATGAGGATCGGACACCAAAGAAAGCCAGCTCTCAGAGGGAGAAGAATAAAGTGGCCACATAGAAAGAGGCAGAGATAAGAGTTGGAGGATGGAGAGAGTCCAGATAGTTTTCTCATCCTCATCTGCATTTCTGACCTTGTTTTTCAGGAGTTTTTTTTTTCTCTTTCTCATAATAAGTCCCACTTTTTTTTGCTTAACCTACCTCAGGCTGGTTCCTATAACTTAAAATCAAGTGGCCTAACTAATATGCTGGGGGTGTGGAGGTGGGCAAAAAGGCTAAGATGTGCCACCTCAAGAAAACCAGGCATAATGGCCCCATAGAGAGGGTGGTGGGGTTCTTATGGGAAAAACTGCTACACAGCAGTCATCAGGTGAAGAGCGTGTTCTTGACACCAGTCAAAAGAAAAAATGAAAGATAATAAAAATTCAGTGCTCTTGGAATTCAGAAGTTAGCACAAATGGTCTTTCTAATCAGAGAGCAAGAGAAAGGGCCTTGGAGATATAATTTAAAGAAAAAACACAAGTAAACATTAGGTATATGATAGAAGATTGAACACTGGCTTTGCATTTGAAGTAATGAGACCAATTATTTTAGCAAAAAGAACAGAATTTGAACATAAAAATAATTTCTGTCTTATTAAAATGACAACCTAAAAAGCTGGGGTTCCTATTCCCACAATGCTATGCAAGCCAATCCCAAAATGATAGAGCACATGTTGAACAGCTAAAGACAACATCACACAGACTTGTCTGTGAGACATTAGGAAAGTCAACAAATTTCTACAGGCCTTAATTCATCTGAAAAATGGGGCAGTGTATACACAATTCAGAAGATTGCAGTGAGAATAAATGAGACAGTGTAAGTGGCACAGGAGCTGGTATAAAATCTGACAACACAGTAGTTCTCTTTATTTTTGACTTCTGATGATATACTTAACGTTTTTAGTCAAGCCAAAAGGCATTTGGAAAAAAGTTTAGTAAATATGGTCAAGATGAGAAACAGTGTTTAAAACATGGTAGGACTGTCTAACAAGTGTTTATTTAGCATCTACTGTTTTCTGAGTATAATGACAAACTGTAGAGTAATAAGGCAGATTCTCAAGCATGATTCAGGTTGTGATCCTGGAGTTGGTACTCAAGCCCTAGTCCAGATGACTCTTAGACTCTGGCACACTGAGATTGATAGAGTCCGACACTGGGATAGGGACTCAAGTCTGTGGGGTTAAAAAGTCACCCATATTAACTTCATACCTGCTATCGAGTATAAGTTCTTATTTCTTAATCTTAATTGACACTGTGTATGAACACATGATATGGAGTAGAGCACAACTATTCTATATCAACTGGAAATGAGAAATTCTTATTCCTTTGCCATACGTCCTGAAATGGCTAAACAAATGAACAAACAAACAAGCCTTCTTTTTTTTTTTTTTTTGAGACAGGGTCTGGCTCTGTCACCCAGGCTGGAATGCAGTGGTGTAATCTCAGCTCACTGCAACCTCCGCCTTTTGCATTCAAGCGATTCTCCTGCCTCAGCCTCTTGAGTAGCTGAGATTACCCCCACCCATCGCCACGCCTGGCTAATTTTTGTATTTTAGTACAGACAGGGTTTCACCATGTTGGCCAGGCAGGTTTCAAGCTCCTGACCTCAGGTGATTCACCTGCCTTGGCCTCCCAAAGTGCTGGGATTACAGGTGTGAGCCACTGCACCTGGCCCAAACAAGCCCTCTTTCAGCACACAGTGTTGTAATTGTCTGGATACTTGTCTGAGGGCCTAGCTAGGCTGACTATAAACTTTGTAAGCTAAAGAACTTTGTGTCTAATCTATTCCTGCCTGATTAAACTCCCAATTCTGAGCACACTGCTTGATATACAATAGGTGCTGTAGGAAAGAAGGAAAATGAAACAAGGAAGGAATGAAGACAGGAAAGCAGGAAGGCAGGCAGGAAGAAAAACATCTAAAAATCAGGGTATGGATTGACTAATCTGAGGATTTTCTATCATCAACACTCTAAGATTCTGTAAATCTGTTTCTAGAAGATGTATAGTGGCAAAGGACCTCCTAGACTTTTACCCTGGCATACCTGCTGGGACAGTGACACACAGAGGCCAGTGCTTTTCTAACCCACCAGCTAAGAAACTAAACATTTTCCCCAGGGAGGTAAATTCACGGAGAAGCCCTAGTTGTGAGTTGAAGCAGAAAAGACGAGGACTCAACTGCAGAGGTCCAAGTCCACTATGGCAAGTGAACAGATACAACCCCAGGGTGGGTGTCAAGGCCTGCAAGGAAAAAGTTCATGGGCAACAAAATGCCCAGGGCAAAGGCACCATCCTCCATCCCCATATCTTCCCACAAGGGTAAGTGAGCACACTTAACTTGTTGGGCTGATTTAATTTTGTGGTGGAGAGAAAAGAGAGATTGGTGATCGAGGTTCTAGGATGTAACTTTGATACTGATTCTCCGCAAAATATGATTCTCTGATTCATTTATTTACATATATTCAGCTCCTTATTCAACCAGTGTTTACTGATTGGGAAAGCCAAGTTTTATGAGAGGACACAGAGGGAACCACCAATCCAGTGTTAGAGAATTTAAGGAAGCAACATAAAATGTTAGGAGGCAGCAGAGAGGATGAAAGAACTGATGAATGTGAGCTGGCCACCTGAAGAGTAGGAGAAAGGAAATTCCAGTTGCAAACATCTAGCCATTAGAGGGAACATGGTATATTTGGAGAAACTACAAGGAATTCAGTGTAGCTGTGGCATAAGCAAAGAAGGGAAAGGCTAGAGGTGAGGCTGGTATCTGGAAGGGGCCAGACTTGAAGTGTTTTGCAAACCATGCTAATCACTGTGTATTTTTTCTGTAGGTCAGTAGAATGCACAGAAGAAAGCCAGAAAACCAGTCAGATAGATGGCTGCTGAAACAATTCAAGAGAGACATGATGGTAAGCTGATCTACTATAATAGCTGTAGGGAACAGATATAAGTGAGCAAATTAAGAGATAATTAGGAGGCAGGAATTTTCAATGTATATTTGTTTTAAAGATGCAGACAATAAGCTTCTGTGCAGTTTGGATCCCTCCTTACGGGACTGGGTGTAAAGTAAGTACTTAACAAAAGAGCTGGCATACATGGGTGCTAACATATTGTCATCACTTTTGAATGTTGGTCAGGGTCTGGTCTTTATGGTGTGATATGAGTCAAATACCACATGTAGCTTGGGGGATATTTTTTATTTTTTAGTTTGTCGGCACCCAAGGTCAGAGATTCCATCTGCTTCACTTCCATGAAGCTGTAAAACCACAATGCAGCTAATGTAACACAATAGAGCAAAGAATGACCCCAATTTCCTCATTGGTCTGAAGGCCCTGAGGTCAGCTCTTCTCAGGGCTCCCAGGGATCAAGCTTTAACAGAGAGAGGGACCTCTGCACTTCGGTACCACCTCTGCCAAATGCATGCCACAGTTAAATGTGCAATTTCAAGAGAAACAAAATTGAGTTCAGAAAACGGTTGCTGAGGCTGCAGGTATTTGATCATGCTACTTGAGAATCTGTGGGTGGGTTAAAGGGTCGTGGTAGACATGTGTAGTCTTAGATTCCAGTTCAGTCTGTGTAATCTTGTAGCCCCAGGGATTCTGATTCCTGTCTTTGCCCCAGCTTCTCAAAGTATATATATTATTTGTTTTGTTTATTGTGTATCTCCTTACCACTCCCAACAGAATGTAAGCACCATGTGGGGAGAGGTTTTTATTTTATTACTGTAGCCCCAATAATTGGAACAGAGCAGGTGCTTAATTAATGTTTTTTGAATAATTAAATTAGCTGAGTTAACTTGGGATAAATTATTTTAGGTCAGACTTTGGGTTTATCCAGATTTCAAATGGGATTCATTGTATATGTTTTACTCTACCTTCAGGACTCTTTCAAAGCTATAATGAAAAAAATAAAAGATCCCCAGTAGGATGTTCAGCTATCATCTTTTATATTTTAGCTAGTTTATAGCAGCTTTCTGTCTAGCTGGTCATTCATCCAGCCATCAATTCATCCATTCACTCACCATCTCTTTAGTTTAGCATCTGCTATGTACTTTTGTAGAGCCTTTGACATCATTCCATGCTGAGGATTATGCTAGATACCATATTCACCATCTCTAGTGTTTGTGTCAATTTTGCAAAGTGATTGCTATATTTTCTTTTTTATAAATGAGAGAACTGAGGCTCAGTAACTTTACACAGATGTAAAGTAGCAGGGCATGAATTCACATTACAGGTGTGTCCACTTTCTTTTTTTTCTTTCTTAGACGGAATCTCACTCTGCCCCCCAAGCTGGAGTGCAGTGGCATGATCTTGGCTCACTGCAACCTC
Source organism: Rhinopithecus bieti (assembly GCF_001698545.2). Taxonomy (NCBI): domain Eukaryota; kingdom Metazoa; phylum Chordata; class Mammalia; order Primates; family Cercopithecidae; genus Rhinopithecus; species Rhinopithecus bieti. Next base: position 432,259 of record NW_016812346.1, on the reverse strand, counting down.
CACCTCCTGGGTTCAAGAGGTTCTCCTGCCTCAGCCTCCCAAGTAGCTGAGACTACAGGCACCTGCCACCACCCAGCTAATTTTTGTATTTTCAGTAGAGATGAGGTGTCACCATGTTCGCTGGCTGGTCTCGAACTCCTGACCTCTGGTGATCTGCCCGCGTCAGCCTCCCAAAGTGCTGGGATTACAGGCGTGTGCCACTGCGCCAAGCTCAGGTGTATCCAATTTGCTTTTGACTCCCAGATCTTCCAGTTCCTAATTGTAGTTTTCTCACCTGTGAAATAGGCACTAAAATGCCTACCTCACAGGCTCCTCTACTTGAGCCTGGCATAGATGCAGTAAATTTGGTGAAGCACTTAGATAACACCTTACCCTTGCTGCTGTCACAGGTATTTCCATGGGGGTGCCCCACTGACGATCCTCACGGCAAATCACACTCACTACCCTTTTTTGATTACCCTCATGTCATTCATTATTCATGGTCCTTTTAGCAGAAAACCACATATGATATTGCCCACTCCTGCTCATTGCTGGCATACAGTGGCATGTAGGTGTCCTGTCTCTGCACTTCTATTGCCTTCCCAGCTCTTTCAGTGTCCTCTCCTGGGGAAACTCTCACTCCTGAATGCAGACACAGGCCTTCTCTGGGGAAGCTCCAGATGTCTCTTTATGGTTCCTCACTAGTCCCCTCCTATTCAATTCCCTCAGAAAGCCTCTCCTAAAGAGTCATTTCAGTGAACAAACTAAAATTTGATGGTAGCAGTAAAAGTATTTCTCCATGTATTATTTTGTACAAAGCTCAGGAAACAATATTAAATACTAAGAAGAATACAAATATTTCATTTTCCCTTACTAAATGTGGCATTTTGGGGGTGGTTTCTTGCAATATTGGGCATCAGGGCCTTGTCGAATTATGTAAAGTGGTGTTATGATAGAGTGAGAAGATACACACAGGCCCCAATCCAAACCCTAGCTCCTTGTATTTTTATTTATATGTGTGTGTTTGTTTGCCTGTTGTGTCGCTATGTCTTGACCACAAGGTAATGCAACCTTGGCCACTGACATTCTCTTTATTTGCTTCTGTTTAATCATTGCAAAGAGAATGATATTTGAGCATTATAGTGACTACTTCCTTACTCAGCTCACAGAGGAGTAGAGGGCTAAGAAATGAGTTTCCAAATGCCTGCAGTGAGCCAGGCAATGGACTAGGTGCTGTACATATATTGCATATTATTAATTGTTCACAGTTCTTCAAGGCATGTGTTCCCATGTTGTGGATGTATAGCCTGGTGCTCAGAAATATAAAAAAATTCGTCCAAGTCATACGGGTTTGAAACTGGAAATTGAACCCAAGTCTCTCTGACTCCAAAGCCACTACTTTTTCCACCCCACTCTCACACTTAGCACAGCCCAGTTTTACTTCTTCTCTACAGTGTATTATTTGTACATATGTATGGCTCTTAGTTTTCGTTGAAAGTGGAAGTAATGTCTTCTATCTTTTTCTTCTTATTTTTTCATCAAGACTTCTAGTGCTTAGTGCAATATAAATGCTTAATATGTGCTTCTTTAAAAACAACATAGGTGAACATATTTTGTTTTAATGATTAGCTATTAACTCCACGCACCAGACATGAGCATGAGAACCAGACTTTTTCATCTCACATCTTTTCTGATGGTTTTCTTGTGGCCATCCATGCTTAGAACTGTCTGCAGATTTTGCCCTTGAAAACGAAACTTTTATTCCTTTAGTTAAAAGAGTATAATAAAATCCCCAAACTAATAATGCTTTGATTTTTTTTTTTGTTACTTGCCTTTTAAAACTCCTATTGCTTATATAAAATGGAAAACTGCCTTTTTTATTGCTTCAGATTACTTTTGTTAAAATACTTCTGGGCTGCCAAATTTCAACCTGAAGCCAATGTTCATATCCAAGTCACAAATAGGAATGAGAAATATGTTCGGGTTCTTTCCCTCCACTCTCCTTTATACTTCCTCAATCTAAACTTTCCTTTATGTTAACTGTTAACAGAAGTGTTACTTCTGTTAATGCTTGAAGACACTGAGATAAAAGTATTTCTTTCTTATTATTGCATCTGGAAAGAGTTTGACCCTGCTTTTATTTATATGAAGTTCAATGGAAGCCAAAGGAAAAAAAAATAAAGACAAGCAACACTGCAGAGTACTCATATGGAACAAGAGGTCTGCATGGTACTAGCAAGATCAATGATACTGGTCACAAAGCAATGCTTTGGTGACTCAAAGCTCCCTTCTCAAATCAGAAATAATCCTCTAGAAAGAGAAATACAGATTAGACATAAAATGGCAACCACAAGGAGAAAATCAAACTATCATATTAATAGGCAGAAGTTTTTGACAGTAGAAACAACAACAACAACAGTATTATCTCATCATGGTTTTCTTTGTATTCCATGCTGGAAGGGAACATGTGTGGGGAGTACCCATTTCTTGAAGGGGCTACTCCTTCCAGCTTTGAAAGATAATGGGGGAACTGTGGTGGGGTTCAAAGGAGGAAAATGGAGAAATTGGTTGTTTCTACTTTAGGCTGTAAACTGAAGAGACATTACATGTCCTTAGTATTTCCTCCCCCTTGAGATCTTACTCAGATTGCCAGGATGGTATATGAGATAGGGCCTGGGTCTGAAACATTTTTTTTTTAATGAGGGGTCTTTAGGCATATACAGGAACCAAGCATGGCTGCAGTAAGTGGCTGGAAAGGGTTGCATCTTGGGTAACCCTTCTTTGGAGACTGTAGCAAATAACTTGATTTATTTGGCTCTTGATTTCTTTCATTATAATAAATACATAGGTATTACTATCTTGTGATACATTAATTGAGTCAGATGATGGATGTGAGATTGCTTTACTAAGGCCGTATTGCTCTGCAGTTAGATTGTTGGAGTTTAAATTCCAGTTCCACCATTTATTAGCTGTGTGGCCTTGGGCAAAATACTTAACCTCTCTGTGCTTTGGTTTCCTCATCTACCAAACGGTTATAAAGTTGTGAGAATTAAATGAGTTAGTAAACACAAAGCACTTAGAAGTCTGTTTGACATTCAGTAAACAGGCAGTAAACATGCAGTAATGTAGCTTTATCATTGTTTAAGTTTAGGCTACTTAAATAGCATATCCTAATCTAGTATTGCCAATGACCCAGGGATATTCAAGACTCATGTGGGGTAAGAGAGCAATTTCTATGCTTATTAGAAACATGAATCCTGGATTCATTTATTCTTTCAACAGACATTTTATGAACATCAAATATGCCAAGCACTGAGCTCGATACTGAAGATTCAAAGACATATCAGTCACAGCCATTGTTGGCAAAGAATTCTGAGCCTAGGGGAGAGAGAGAGAGAGACAAACAGGAATTATGACAGCAATTATGACAGAGTGAGCATTCCTGGCTGACTGGTTGGCTGGCTATAGGAACGTGGTGGAGAAAGTACCTAACTCAGAGTGTTTGTGATCTGGAAGGGTTTTGGATAAGGCATAATGCTTGAGCAATAAATTGAAGGAATTCCTGGGGAGACTGTGGTTCAGGCAAAGGGAAGAGTAGGTGCAATGGCCAAGAGGTGAGAGAAAGCGTGGTGTATGTGGGTGGCAAGAGGGAAGGACAGAGAGAGAGGTGGAGGAAGAGAAGGAAGAAGAGGAGGAGAACAAATAGGGAAGGAGAAGCAGAAGGAAAAGAGATTCTTTGTTGTCATCCCAGCTACCAGGCCTGTGGTCCTTAATCTCCAACTCCATCTCCAGATAGTCTGGTCCCTTTGAGGATCCCAGAAAGTGAGGTGGGGTCATGGAAACATGTGGTAGGGTGGGGGAAATGGAGGTGATCCTTTCTTCCTTCTGCTTCTCCTGCCTTTCCTGAAAGCCTTCTGTATCCTCATTTTTCATCTCTTCCCTTCCCACTCTGCATTATCCACACTGAGCTTCACCCAGGCACAGGAGCACTCACTGAACTTCTTGCCCAGAGTCTTTCCTTGTCTACGTCTTATATTCTCTGTCTGCAACACTCTCCCTCTTCCCTCTCATTTCATCTAGTTCATTTCAACTCATCCTTTAGGTGTCTCTTAGACACCACTTCCTCTCTGCTTGCATGACCCTTTCTCTCCCTATCCTGGCATTTGTCTTTGAGCTTTACTGTTCTGTCCTCAGCCCCAGCACAGGGCCTGGCACATAGTAATACTTGTTGAACGACACATTGAAGGGCAAGGAGTGGTCTTTATATACATCCCTGACTAGTTCCCCTTCCTTGCTGGCCAAATGCAGTGGTCACCAAGCTCTATTCTGCTGGATGTTCCACCCCTTGTCTCTGCACTTGCCCTCTCTTGCCTGGATAAAGACAAGAATCTTCTCATGCCTCCTTGCAATTGTATCCTACCAGTCCTCACTTAAAATTATGCTGTGACTCCCTATTGCCCCCAGCTAACATCCAGAGTCATTGGTTAGCAGTTGAGGCCTTTCCCATTGTAATAAATAGGACTCCATCTCTGTTCTTCTATGAGGCTCTGAGGTCTTTAAGAGCTTGTCCTGCATCTCTCAATGTCCAACATCCAGCAAAGCACGTGGAACACACTATGTGTCCAGTAAATGTGAATAAATACATCAGGGTCACATGAATCTCAAGTAGAAATATATTGTTTTATGTATTTGAAAAATATGGACTAAAAAACTGTTTAGCAGGGCACTTAGTTTTAAGGGAAGTGTCCCAACAAGGAAACGGAGTTAAATTCAGCACAGCTGATTGCTTCATGATGCCATTCAAGGGTATGAATGAAGTTAACTTCTCTTGTCACATTTACAAACAGGGCTGGTGTGCAGGTGCTCAGGGAGTCTGTCTTTTACGGTTATAGAGAATGCTCCTGCAATGGTCCTGGAAACCACCCACATCTAAACCCAGGTGTGCTGTACTTCTAAAGTTTATTCCTTGCTGACCAGCTGGCATTGTGTGACTTTCTTTGGGAGCATAACTTTCCTTTCCTCTATTTCTTTCTCCTGCACCTATGGCCCACCCCTCAGTTCTTTTGTAGAAAACACATAATCATGGCAAGGGACTTAAATTTTCTGAAAATCAATTTCTTTCTTTGAAAATCATCACCTTCTTCAGACTCTTCTTGTGAAGTATAACAGTGCCATTGTCATTATCATCAGCAGTGATAATATGAATGTCTAACACTTGTCCTACTGCATACTATACGCCAGGCACTAGGCTCAGTACATTTGCTCGGTACTTTTATGTGGATATTCTCATCTAAATTAAAGAGATAACTAACCTCATGTCCCTTAATTCTTAGCACAGTACCTTGCACAGAAGAAATTCTTAATAAATGTTAGTCATTATTATAATTCTGTTAATCCTAATAACATATTCTGAGGTCAGTATTACTATGAATTTTTGTGTGTGCATTTTAACAGATGAGGAGTCTGAGGCTTTCAGAGTGTAATAATATTTAAGAGTGGAGCTGGCATTCAAGCCTGAGCTGCCTGTCTACCAAGGCCAGACTGGTTTCTACACGAGGGAGCTTACTCTAGCTCAGGGTACACATTTCCTGGAGTTGTTTCTATGTAGGAATGAAAATGTACACTCACAGCCCCCATTCTATGTTCATGTATATCTTCCTGAAAAAGAGGCAAAACCAGTCTTGAAGATGAGCAAACATTTCAGGTCTCTGTGTGTTGGATCTGCATTTCTATGAATCAACTGATGAGGTCTCAGATGCATCAATGGAGGCATAGTGACCTGAATGAGAGGTGCAAAATGCAACAGCACTTCTATCTGTTGCACTGACCAGACCACACCAGGAATAGTGTGCATAGCCCTTTGTAGCATGCTCTACATACAATGAGATCCATAATCTTCATTTTTTAGAAATCATGCATTCTAGGGGATAGATTTTATATTTATATGCATGCAAATTTACAAAGACATACATGTCTGGCTGACGTATAGTTGCACATATTGGTATGATACACCAGTTGTTCCACTCAGTGCTTCCAGGTGTTCTTATATCCTCTTCTCCTCACCACTGTATCTACTCCAATCCCTCCTGTGGGACTTCAGACCTCCCCATGTGGTAGCAACTAAAGCGTTAACACTGGATCATCAGGGTTTCCCTGCTGTAGCCCCCAAACACATGCCTGTTCTGATCAGTCAGTGCTTGTGTCATCTGAGTTCCTATGATTCTAATATTGATTGTTCTAATGAATTAGGTGCATTATAAACAAACACAAAAAATAGTAATAAAAAAGATTAGACAAAAGGAGTAAAGAGAAGTTCTTATATTTTCTTATGGCATTGCAGTGGATCAGGTCAGTGTGTTGTGAAGATCACTGATTTAGACATTATTACTTTTTAAGTCCAGCCTCTCTCTTCTTTATTCCTCTTACAGCCTTAGTTCAATTATCAACACTTCTCACATGTAATAAACATCTAGTTGATTCTCCTGCATCCAGTCTTTCTATCCTTAAACCTAATCTTCACTAAAAATCAAGGGAGATATTTTCTGTGACCATAACCCTGAGTTGAGGCTTCTCTGCTAAAGCCTTTCATGCCACCCCAGCACACACTGAGGGCTTTCCAAGTACAGTGTCTAGCAAAACACCATTTTGGGGAAGTAAAAGACACATAATGAAAGCAGCTTTACTTGCTCAAGTCAGTCGGGAAAACATCAGGTTGTAGAGATTTAATTTTTCTTTCTTCTTTTGAGACAGGGTCTCCTTCTGTCGCCCAGGCTAGAGTGCAGGCATTGAATAATCATGGCCTACTGCAGCCTCTATCTCTTGGGCTCAGATGATTTTCCCACCTCTGCCCCTGAGTAGCTGGGACTACAAGTATGTCCCACCATGCCCAGCTATTTAAATTTTTTTTTTTTTTTTTTTTTTTTTGTAGAGACGGGATTTCACTATGTTGCCTGGACTGGTCTCGAACTCCTGGGCTTAAGAGATCCTCTGGCCTTGACTTCCGAAAGTGCTGAGATTATAGGTATAAGTCCTTGTGTTCATGCCAGTTTTTCATTTTTTAAATTTTATAATTTATTTTGCTTATTCTATATTTTCCTTTCCCCCTTTACTCTCTTTTCTTTCTCTGCTTTGTGCATGAAGTTATTTTTTTAATTTTTAATTGTAGGATTCCTAGAAGCCTTTAATGTGGTCTGTGAACTGTGCATCTTACAAAGGGACTCAATGTATACCATTTTGCAAACTTTTTGGTTATGAAACATCTTTTTCAGCACATTACTACTAATATCATTCAGAACAATGTTTTTTTGAACACTAGTGTGGGAAACATTGGTCTTCAGGATCAAGTCTCAACATCTCAGTATGCCAACAATGTCCTTCCTCATCTACCCCTAAACACCAATCCACCAATCATTTCTTTGGTATTCTCTTTTCTTATGGTCCTCCCACTCCTACCCCTTGGTTTAGCACAGTGGTTCTCAAAGTGTGTTCCAGGGATTTCTGCAGGTCACCAAGATTCTTTTAGGAGGTCCACGAGGTCAAACTTGTTATTTTCTTAATATTAGGATGCTACTTTCCTTTTCACTCTCACAGTCCCATGGATTTACAGAGTTTTCCAGAGGCTATGTGATGTGTACTTTTTGCAACAGACTCAGTGCAAGTAGCTGCTATGATAATCCAGCTGTCTCTTACTAAGTGATATTAAAGGGACTTGAAAAATTATAAAACAACTAACTTTTGTTTTGAAAATATAATTTCTTTTATGAAGCATGTTATTTATGTGAACATGTAAGAGGCTTACTGTTATTTTAAATGACTGATAAATAGTTTTTTTAAGTTTCTTAGTTTTAATTTCTTACATTGTAATTGTTGCTGGATACAACCCACTTAAACAATTCATAATAAATTTTAAGAGTATAAAAGGATCTTGAGGCCAAAAATTTGAGGACCACTGTACTGGTCATCCTGAACTATTGACAGCTAGGAGTCTATGCAAATCTGTCTTTCTTTCCTATAGCTGACTTTCTGCTGACTCAGTTAAGTTGTCTTTCTGCTGACCCATGTAATCTTTGATTCTGCCATTATTATAAAAGCCCATTCTTGTTGCTCATAAATTCTGGGATATTCACCTTGACTTCTAAAAATCATCACATCAGAGTTGCCTTCCCAGTTCTCTAGTGGTGAAGCCATTGTCTTCAGGCTCCTTGGGTTTTGTTCCTGTCATCCTACTTCAAAGGAGAATGAGCTTTCCTTCTTCCTCCCGGAACACCAGATCAAAAGCTGGCATGCTGTACAAGGGTGTGTTTAATAGATGGGTCCTGAATATGGATTGCTGTGTCTACATGTCAGCTGCTTTGCTTATAGTCCATTTCTGTATTGCCTTATGCACTGTCTATACCTGAATCAAGCTCATCACACCTGGTTTCCGAATTGGGGGAACAATGCTCTAACCATTCGCCTCTCTTCCAGTCATACTCTTATCTCTAGCTCTTTTACTTCTCTGAAGTGGAGGGATGGCTATTGCTTTTATCTACTCAGAATTTTCCTTCCTCTGCTAACAACTCTCCAGTTCTCAGATGGGAACTGCCCTTTTTCCAGTGTTCGAGCCCTGGTTGGTCTGTTGGTTCAAGAAAGTCAGTTGTAGCAAGCACAGCCCTGGACTTAGATCAAGGTAAGCCCAGATGCCATGTCAAGATACTTTACTTTTCTGAGGTGCCCAGTTTTCCCCTGGACAGAGTATGCCCAAGATGGGCTTTATGCAAACTAGATACTCTTTCCTGGGAATTTTAATTTAAGTAGAGTGATTCAAAGGCTGAAAAGCAGTAGTTGTTCATTCAACCCAGCTGTGGCATCATGAAGAGACCATCCATTGCTTCCTGATATGTAGCTCTCCAGAGTATCTCAGGTTCTTCTACTTTCTAAGACCTGGTTCTTCAAAGTAAGAAACATCATTTTCCTTCTCCATGCCTACCCTCCCCACTAAACAATATATATTGTTTAATAAAGGAAACTTTTAATTAAGAAATATTTCCTACATTTAATAATACACATCTTTGTGTATATCCTTCTGATGCTCTGAAGTCATTTGTTCACCATTGCCCACATGATAAAGTCTAAAAGTTTACTTGGCTTCATGGTCCTGGTGTCTATTAATCAATCTCCACAGATCACCAATTTATTCCTGATTTCACTGATTTTCTCAAATAGACTTGTATCCATTGTTTTAGAAGGATTAAGAGCAGGGGAACCTGATTTTCAGATCCAGTCTTGGTATTTCCTAGCTGTGTCATATTGATAATGATGATATTGACAGTAACAGCTTCCTTGTGTTAAGCAATTACTATGTGCAAGAAACTTCATATATATTATTTGTAATACTTACAATAACCCAGCAGCTTTCTACTGGGGCCAATGTTGCCACCCAGAGGATTTTTGGCAATGTTTGGGGACGATGTTGATCTTGCTAACTTAGGATGGAGTGGTGTTACTGGCATCTACTGTATAGAGGCCAGAGATGCTGCTAAATATTCTGTAATACATAAGGTAGCTGCCACAGAAAAGAATTATCTAGCCCCAAATGTTTATAGTGCTGATGTTGAGAAACCTTAAAATAATTCTATTGTACCCTCATTTTACAGAGGAGAACCTTAAGGCTCAAAGAAATTTAATGGCCTATCCCAGGTGTATATCCTATAGTTAAATATCCAAACATGTTAACTAATATCTAAACATAGGCTAGTCTTGGCTCCAAAGTCCATGCTGTTTCTACTGCTAAATCCTGTAACTGCAAGTATATGAACTCCTTTCATAGATGTGCAGAACTCAGGCTGGGATCCTGAGATTCAGAACTCAGGGAAGGGGCAAGCTAGAAGGGTTGGCTACACAAGTCAGAAATACAATCTAAGCAAAGGATCAGCTCAGTCCAAATAGCTATGCTAAAGGGTCCATTCAGGTAGAAAGTAACTGGGCACAAATTGAAGTCTTAGAATATGAGAATTTCAAGTGGACCATAGGAGGCCCTATGCTCCACAGGGTCTCTGTGAGATAGAGATTCTCTCACATAGATTCTCTATGAGAGTCCACTAGTGGTAGAGCAACAGGAGTTTTTGATAGTGTGTGAGATCTTGCCACCGAGGGGAAGAGATTGTGTACAAAAGTACTAGACAGACGAGACTTTAACTAAGTCACTTATCATCTATAAAGTTCAGTTTCTTTTTCTGTGCAATTAGGGAAACCTTCCTACTCACCTTGTAAGGTCCCAGAGAGGGAATGGATTTCAAGGAGATCTGTAAATGACAGCTGTCATTCAGATCATATATATTCTAATTGAGATATTCCAAGTCTCTTTATCTTTTCTTCCCCAAAGTACATTACATCTCTGGATCCCTGTTCTTAAGTTGGTGCTAGCTCTGTGTGTATGTAATGAAAACAACTTGAATTTGCTCCTATTTCCTCAATACACTATCCCCAGTGGTCTGCAGTTTGCCTATGACTCCTCATCGCTGTATTTGTTCCACACTATCTTTGTGTTGTTAACATTATATGTCAATAAATCATTGCCTTTTTCTGTGTTGGAGTGCCCAGAGGCCATTGTATTTGGGTTCATCTAGAAAATCCAAATAATGTGATAAGAAAACATAAATAATAGATGGGCTTCTTATTCCCTGGGGTGGTCCTGCCAATGTAGTTCACAAATGTAGTTTCTCTTAGTGTCTGTTCAGTCTAATTTTAAGGTCTATAAGAGCAGAATTTAGACCTGAATAAGAAAGTATTGATGGACAGATTTTTTTTTTTTCTCCTATCAATGATCTTATGCACAGGTGTTGAGAAGGATAAGTGTGGGAATACATGTGATTACAAATGAACAAAATTTGACAAATATCAGAATCCTGCCTTTTTTTCCCCTGTGGTTTTCAAGAAAGGAAGAGACAATAACCCTTTTAAAATTATCACTTATACTTTAATAATAATAGAAAGTTTCCATTAAAAAATGAATATCCTGCTATGAATTTAACAAATCTTAGCCTCAGGCCTTTTATTAATTTCCTTTTATTTATTTATTTTTACTCCTCTTATATTTTTTTATGCAAAGGCAAGGCAATCAATAAAGGCACTTAACGTAATTCTCTCCTCTCCACTATAAGTGAAAGCTGATATGTTTGAGCTCTTATTCTCTGAATTTGTATAGAAAGCTAGTATCTGAATATCCCACTCAACTTTTCAGGATGATTTAGTTACTTTATGTGTTCAACTTAATCTTATTTCTCCATCAACTACCCAACAAATAATTACTTAGAATCTATCATGTATAACTCCTACAACTCTAGCTTCTCGCACTTTCAAACTATCTTCTCCATGATTATTAGGGCTAATTTCTTAAAATACACATCTTACAGTCCCTAGCTGAAAAGCCCTCAACAACTTCCTACTGCCTGTCTTAGAAGATAAAGTGTAAATGCCTTATCTAGCATTCAAGACTATCAAATTCAAATCTGTGGATTCTGGCCAAAGTAAGATAATGGGGACCAGATATACCCTCCTGTCTAAAATAAATTAAAACAACTATGCAAAATACATAAAACAACAGCTTTCAGACACTGGACATCAGGGAGTACAAACTAGTGATAGAGGGGAAACAAGGTGAACTGTACCATTGTCCTAGCTTACTGTTTGGAGGGAGTTTCTATCCACAATATCAGCATGGGGCCTAAGGCAGAGTACTGAGGACACCATGAGTTGATAGAATAGAGTTTACAGGGCAGGATACCAGAAAAAAACGGGAGCCGCTTAGCAAAAAAGAGAGCTGCTTAGAGAGAGCGCTCCAGAGATTTACCTCAAGTCTTTAAGTACTGATCAGATGTGCAAGTAAGGAAACTACCAAGGACAGGGAAGCAGTACCTAAATACAATGTAAGAAACAATCAGCGGAGCTCACACAGGACTAGAAATAGTTTGTGTTACCATCAACTGGAGTAAAAACTTCTCATCATTGGTATTCAAAAGAATTTTATCTTAGTGGCAAAATAATATTACCAGTAGACTAAAGGCTCCTCTAGTCCTGGTTAAAAGCAAAATTAATACGAATTAAATTGTTTCCAAGTAATTTAACTGTACTCTGCAATAAAGTTTAACAATATATATGTAAGAAAAAAAAAGAAAAAGAAAAATCAGCCATCAACCAAATAAAATATATAACTAATAGCATCCAATAAAAAATTACCAGACATTTAAAGAAGCAGAAAAATGATACTGATAGAGAGATCAAGCAACTGAAACCAACCCAGAAATAGTACAAATGATGGAATTAGTAGAAAAGGTATTAAAGCAGTTAATGTAATAATATTCTGTGTGTCCAAGAAGGTAGAAGAAAGCATGAGAATGTCAAGGAGAGATTGAAGATACAAGAAAACACAAGTCAGACTTTTAGAGAGGAAGAAAACAATGTTTGACAGTTAGAAAACACACATGCACTAGATGGGAATAACAGATAAACAGGCAGTGCAGAAGAAAAAAGTAAACTTGAGATACTGAAAGAAATACTGAAAATAACATGAACAGAGCATCAGAGAGATATGGAACAATGTTGAGTGGCTGAATATTTGTGTCACTGGAGTACTTACAAAGGAGCTTGACAGAAAAAGCATTTGAAGAAATAACAGCTATTTCCCCCCCAACTTTTATGAAAACTATACACCATAGACCCAAGAAGCACAATGATTATCAAACTAATTAACTAGACAAAAAATACACTAAGGTATATCATAATCAACTTGGTGGAAACCAGATAAAGAGATCATCTTAAAATGAGCAGGTGTGGGGAAGATTACATACAAATGCACACGAGCATGAATGATCTCAGATGAGAATGGAGTATCTTTAAGGCACAGAAAGAAAACAAAACAAAACAAAAAAACTCTGTCAACCCAGAATTATATATCCAGTGAAAATCTTGCCACAATGAAATGAAAATATTTATTTTCAGCCTAAGAAGGGTGAAATAATTTGTTAATTGCAAAATTGTATTACAAGAAATACTAAAGAAAATCTTGCAGATGAAAACTAAACCAGAAGAAAATCTGCATCTATACAAAGCAACGAAAAGCACTGGAAAAGGTATTCTGCTATTTTTTTTCTTAGTTTTAAAATCCTCTAAGAAACAACTTAGCAAATACAAAATAAATAATAAGAAAATATACATTTTACTAGATAACATGGTATATTACTTGAAAAAAGACTGTGATAACTTAAAGATGTATACTCTAAACTCCAAAGCAATAAATAACCAAGCAATGAATTATAGCTAAGTCAACGAAGAAATAAAATAATAAAATATTCAATTAACCTAAAAGAAGGCAGAAGAAGAAGAAAAAGATTAAGAACAGATTAGACAGAAAACAAATAGCAAGTAAGTAGATTTAAATCTATTCATTTCAATAATCACATTAAATAATGAAATGCCAATTAAATGGCAGAGATTACAAAAGTGGGTAAAAAAGAGAGATCAAACTATATGCTGTCTACAATAAACCACTTTAAATTTAAACACACAAATGTTTGTAAAGGATAGAAAAACTGTCATGTCAATCATATAAAAAAGATGTAGTGAAAGTATAGTATATGTTAACATCATAAAAGTATATTTCTGAGTAAAGAACATCACCAGAAATAGACTTTTGTAATAATAAAGGGGTCATTTCAGGAAAAGACATGAGAATCCTAAATATTTATGTGTACAATAGAGATTCAAAATACGTGAAAACAAAAACAGAACTGCAAGGAGAAATAAACAAATCTACAAGTATAGCCATCTATTTCAATACTCTTCCCTCCATAATTGACAAGGAGGAAGAAAAACAGCAAGGATCTAGAAGATCAACCAGCTATCAACCAAAGTGACCTAATTAACATGTATAGACACACTATCTAACAATGATAGAATACACATTTTTTGAAGTGCGCATAGTACATTTTATAACCTCACCCATATTCTAAATTATACTACAAATCTCAAAAACTTTAAGAAGGTTCAAGTCATACCACATAGATTCTCTGATCACAATGGAATTACATTATAAATTAATAACACATATTTCTAAAAATTCCTCAAATATTTGGAAACTAAATAATTCACATCTAAATACTCCATAGGTCGGCCGGGCGCGGTGGCTCAAGCCTGTAATCCCAGCACTTTGGGAGGCCGAGACGGGCGGATCATGAGGTCAGGAGATCAAGACCATCCTGGCTAATACGGTGAAACCCCGTCTCTACTAAAAAATACAAAAAACTAGCCGGGCGACGAGGCGGGCGCCTGTAGTCCCAGCTACTCGGGAGGCTGAGACAGGAGAATGGCGTGAACCCGGGAGGCGGAGCTTGCAGTGAGCTGAGAGCCGGCCACTGCACTCCAGCCTGGGCGGCAGAGCAAGACTCCGTCTCAAAAAAAA
>NW_016812346.1:413685-417704 GCF_001698545.2 Rhinopithecus bieti | reverse complement strand
AAAAAAAAAAAAAAAAAAAAAAAAAAAAAAAAAAAGAATAAATAAATAAATAAATAAATACTCCATAGGTCAATGAGTAAATTGAGAGGGACATTGAAGAAAGAACTGAAGGAAAATGAATACACCATCTATCACAAGAACAGAAAACCAAACACCGCATGTTCTCACTCAGAGGTGGGAACTGAACAATGTGATCACTTGGACTCGGGAAGGGGAACATCACACACCGGGGCCTATCATGGGGAGGGGGGAGGGGGGAGGGATTGCATTGGGAGTTAGACCTGATATAAATGATGAATTGATGGGTGCTGACGAGTTGATGGGTGCAGCACACCAACATGGCACAAGTATACGTATGTAACAAACCTGCACGTTATGCACATGTACCCCAGAACTTAAAGTATAATAAAAAAAAATTGTGGGCTATTAGTTCATTATTAGTGTATATAGAAATGCTACTGATTTTTCTACGTTAATTTTGTATGCTACAATTTTGCCAAATATATTAATCAGGTCCAAGAACTTTTGTGGTGGAGTCATTAGGTTTTTCTAAATATAATATCATATCATCTGTAAAGAGAGACAGTTTGACTTCCTCTTTTTCAATTTTGATACCTTTTACTTCTTTCTCTTGCTTGATTGCTCTAGGCAAGACTTCTAGTAATACCTGATAAAGAAATCAAGAAGGCTATTACATTTATAATAGCTACCAAATAAAATAAAATACAATACCTAAGAATAAGTTTAAGTATGGAGGTGAAAGACCACAATTTTCCTTCTACAAGGAAAATTATAAAACACTAATGGAAGAATCGAAGAGGACACACACAAGTGAAAAGACATCATATGCTAATGATTTGGAATAATAATTTGGAATAATATTGTTAAAATAACCATACTATCCAAAACAATCTAAAGATTCAATTCAATCTCTATCAACATACCAATTACAGTCTTTACAGAAATACAAAAAGCAATCCTAAAATTAATATGGAACAAAATAAGAGCCCAAATAGCCAAAGCAATCCTGAGCAAAAAGAACATGGCTGGGGGGCATCACATCAACCAACTTCAAAATATATCACAAGGGTATCACAACTGAAACAGCTTGGTAACTGATATGGTTTGTCTCTGTGTCCCCACTCAAATCTCACCTCAAATTGTATTCCCCCTGTGTCCAGGGAGGAACCTGGTGAGAGGTGACTGGATCATGGGGGCAGTTTCCTTCATGTTGTTCTTGTGATAGTGAGTGAGTTCTCACAAGATTTGATGGCTTACAAGTGTTTGACAGTTCCCCTCAACCCCACCCCTCTCCTGCTGCCTTGTGAAGAAGGTGCTTGCTTTTCCTTCACCTTCTGCCATGATTGTAAGTTTACTGAACCACGAGGAACTGTGAGTCAATAAAATCTCTTTTATTTATAAATTACCCAGTCTCAGGTATGTCTTTATAGCAGTGTGAAAACAAACTAATACAGTATTGGTATAAAAACAGACACATAGACTAATGGAACCGAATAGAGAACTGAGGAAAAAATCCACTTATTTATACCCAACCAATTTTTGACAAAGGTGTCAAGAATACACATTGAGGAAAGGATGTCCTTTTTTAATAAAAAGTGCTGGGAAAACTGGATCTCCATCTGCAAAAGAATGAAAGTAGAGCCCTCTCCCTCACCACATATAAAAATGAACTCAAAATAGACTAAAGATGTAAACTTAAGACCTGCAACTGTAAAAGAACTACAAGAAACATAGGAAAACGCTCCAGGACATTGATCTGGGTAAATATTTTATGGTTAAGACCTTAAAAGCACAGGCAAAAAACAAACATAGACAAATGGGACTATATTAAAATCAAAAAAGTTTCTGTACATCAAAGGAAACAATTGACAGAGTGAAGAGGCAAACTGTTGAATGGAAAAAAATATCTGCAAACTACGCATTCAGTAATGAACTAATATGTAGAATACAGAAGGAACTCAAAAAACTCAACAACAACACAAAAACAAATAATTCCATTCAAAAATGGGAAAAGGACCTGAGTAGGTATTTCTGAAAATAAAACAAACACATAGCCAAAAGGTTGATGAAAAAACGTTCAACACCGCTAATCATCAGAGAATGCAAATCAAAACCATGAGATACCATTTCACCCCAGTTAGAATGGCTATCATCAAAAAGACAAAAAACAGATGCCGGTGAGGATGCAGAGGAAAGGGAACTCTTATATATATTGTTGGTGGGAATGTAAATTAATGCACCCATTATGGAAAAGAGTATGGAGGTTTATCAAAAAAGTAAAAAATAGAACTAACATATGATTCAGCTATTGACTATTTATCCAAAGGAAAGGAAATAAATATATTAAAGAAATAAATGTACTCCCATATTTATTGCAGTATTACTCACAATAGCAAAGATATGGAACCAACTTAAGTATCCATCAATGGATCTTTACAAATATGCTATAGTTATATTGTTGAATACTATTCAATCATAAAAAATGAAATCCTGTCATTTTCAGCAACATGAATGGAACTGACAGTCATTGGTGTAAATGCAATAAGCCAGACATAGAAAGATAATTATCATATGTACTTACTAATATATGGATGCTAAAAAAATGCTGATCTCACAGAAGTAGAGAGTAGGATAATAGATACCAGAGACTTTGAAGGACATGGGTGGAGGATGAAGAGAGGTTGGTTAATGGCACCAACATACAGTTAGATAGAAGAAATAAATTCTAATGTTCAATAGCAGAGTAGGATGACAATTGTTAATAACAGTGTGTTATATATTTCAAAAGAGTTAGAAGTGGGGCCTTGAAATATTCTCAACACACTGAAGTGATAAATGCATGAGGTGCTGGATATCCTAAATACATTAACTTGACCATTACACATTCTATGCATATAACAGAATGTCTCATGTGCCCCATAAATATGTAAAATATTATATATAAAAAATGTGTGGAATGCAGCTAAAGCAGCACTTACAGGAAAATGTATAAGTAGAAAAGTAAAGATCTCAAACTAATGACTTTAACTTCCTCCATAGCATACAAAGTCATTCATAATTTGATCTTGCATAGTTTTATATTGTCCAGGCTGGTCTCAACTTTGCAAAGTTTTATAACATCTCTCTCCACTATCAATCAGTACTGGTAGTAGTTGTAACAGCAATAGTAGTAACAGCTGCTGCTAATTTATTGAGTATTTACTATATGCCAGATATTTTCTATACATCAATTCATTTAATCTTCTGGTAGATAGATATTATATGTATCATATGACTTATTCCTTACTACAGTTCTATGAGGCATTCTTACTATTATTATTATTAACATTTTCATTTTAATAAGGAGGATGCTTATTTAATAACATTAAGGAAATTGCTTAAGGTCACATAATTATCCTGCTAAAGATTATTGAACATTTACCATGTGCAAGACTCTGTTTCAATTACACAGCTAGTGAGTAGCAGATTCAAGACTCAACCTCTGTGGTTTCAAAGCCTATTCTCTTAGCCATCTTGCTTTCCTGCATTTGTGTACTCCAAATGCAGGAAATGATGCTTCAAATCCAGGGTTTCAGTTGAGTGGGAACACTGATGGATGCAGGAATTGAGAAAATAACATTCACAATTCAGTGAATTACTGTTCTGTATCAGATCTTACGATTGCCTTGAACATTTACCACGTGTTATCACCTTTATTCTTCATTAAAACTGTTCAACCTTAATATTAGTTTTTTTTAAAAATTTTTTTTTAATTTTTTCTTTTTTTATTATAAGTTCTAGGGTACATGTGCATAACGTGCAGGTTTGTTACATATATATATTTGTGCCATGTTGGTGTGCTGCACCCATCAACTCGTCAGCACCCATCAATTCATCATTTATATCATGTATAACTCCCCAATGCAATCCCTCCCCCCTCCCCCCTCCCCATGATAGGCCCCGGTGTGTGATGTTCCCCTTCCAGAGTCCAAGCGATCTCATTGTTCAGTTCCCACCTA
>NW_016812346.1:398900-409213 GCF_001698545.2 Rhinopithecus bieti | reverse complement strand
CCCCCCCCCCCCCCCCCCCCCATATTAGTATTTTTAAAGACACAGGTTCTTGCTGTGTTGTCCAAGCTAGCCTGGAACTCCTGGGCTCAAACAATCCTACTGCCTATACCTCCTGAGTAGCAAGAACCACAAGTACACACCAGAACACCTGGCTCTATTATTTGCATTCCAACTTCCAAATATATTTTATTCTTTCCAGGTTTCCATATCTCCTTTACTAGCACTGGGGCCTAAGACACCATCATTTCTTGTCTAAACTACCATCTTAGCTTCTTAGTTGGTTTCCCAACTTACATTATTGCTTCCTCACAATTTGTTTTCCACACAGAAGCGGTAATAATCATTCAGACAATATTTTAAGAAATATACATAAGACTGTGCCTTTTGTTTTTAGAAATAATCAAGTGTACTTAGATTAAAAGGAAAACTAGCTTCTTATTGTGGCCTATAAAGATCAGCATGATTTGGTCCCTATTCATCTTGTCAACCCCTTCTCTTTCCACTCTGCTCCTGGCTAAAAACAACCTGGCCACATCGGGGTTTTAGTTCTTGGAATGTAACAGTCTCTTCCCCACCTATAGCATTCACACATGCTGTTCCTTCTGCCTGGAGTCCATTCTTTCACTCTCACCTGGCTAATGCTATTCATAATTCATTTCCTTCCTTGCATGTTATAACCTGTTAGAGATCTTTTCTGACCCCATTCCAATATCACTTTGCCTAAGTAATCCCTCTCACCTCTCACAGTTTTCTATTCGTTTCCTTTGGCACTTATGGCACTGAGGTTTAGTAGAGATCTAGATCTTACAAAAATTAATAATTCTCTATCTTTATCTCACTCTATTTTGCAACAGCATTTACACCCATGGTTGTCCACTTTTTCCATTTTTGACAGACTTTCTTCTGTTGCCTTCTATAACATCACATTCTTCTGTTTGTCATCCTCTTTCACAGACTATTGCTTCTCATTTTCCTTTGCTAGACCCTTCTTCTCTGCCAGGATTCTGAATGTTAGCAGGCTTTAGGCTCAGTCCTAGATGGTGTTATTTTCTCTGTCTTACCTTTCTCTCAGATCTCGTGTTTATGCATGGCTTTAAATCCCAACTTTAAATACACTGACTTACCCCTGTTTATTAAATATTTCTACTTGGATATTGGACAGATATCTGAGAGAATATGACTGAAACAGATTCTTCATGCCCTCAAAACACATCAAACAGATTCTTCAAGCCTTGCCATCTGTAAATTGCTCCACCATTCATTCAGCTGCTCTGATAAAAACAGAAGTAATTCTTGATCGCTCTTTTTTCCTCAGACTCAATTTTAACCCTAAGTTCTGTTGGCTCGAATTCCAAAAAATAAAACAAACAAACAAACAAAAATGAACAAAACCCAAACTGAAATGTGATTTTTTTCACCATCTCCAATACCAGTTTAAGAGACACCAGCTTGCCTCACTGGACTCTGTCATTAGCCTGCTAACTGCTCTTCTCTACCCACCTTCCCATCACCAATCCTCCATAACAGCAGTTAGAGGGAAGGAACATTCATCATTGTAAAGCAAATCACATTACTTTTGTAAAATCCTCTAATATCTCTCCATTGCAACCAGAATGAAATTTTACCTCTTTATTATGGTGGTCTTCACGGCCCTACATCTGGACCTGCCTACATCTCCAATCTCACCTCTACTCACTTTCTCTTTATGGGTACGGTAGGTCCAGACAAAGGACCTGCCTACATCTCCAGTTATTCACTATGTTCCTGCCACAGTGGCTTTTTCTGCTCCACGAGCATACCAATATTATTCCTATTTCAGGGCTTTTAATCTTGTACCTTCTACTTGGAGTACTTTCCTCTAAGATGTTTATGTAGCTGACTCCTCTCTATAAAGGTTTCAAATGTCATCTTCTCAGAAAACCCTTTTCTTCCCTCCTTTAGCTAAACAGTTCTTCCACCACGATCCTCCAATATTGTTTCCATCACAGCATTTCTTAAAATCTGAGATTATGTTATTTTTCATTTATCTATGTGCTTATTGTTTCTTTCCCCAAGTTGGAAGTTTCTTGAAGTTGTGGCTTGTCTCTGTTTTGCTTTGTTGCCTTAGAGCTTAGAAAAGTACCTGGTTCATAATAGTCAAATATTTGTTGACTGACTGCCTTGATTCTCTTTGCCAAAATTATCTGGGCAGACTTCAGTGACTTTTAATTGGACACCAAAGATTTGAGAAGTATTTTTTCATGCCAATGTACATGCTTTTTCAAAGCGGACATGAACTACTGAATCCCAATTAAGGCAAAGAGTCTTGCCGCAGGCAAGAAATGCAAGGGCTCGCCCAAAATACACATTGATATTTTCCCAAGATGAAAGCCCCTTTGAAATCTCAGAGGTCCCCCAGTGAGACTGAAGCATCATCTGGAGAAGAGAAAGGTGTGAGGACCAATTTTGGATCAGGAAATGAGACCAGCTTAGGTTGTTATTGACTAGTTTTACCAAATCATCAATTCTTTCAGAAACCAAAGCATAATTGCAACATCTTTGTGATAGAGTTGGGGTTCTAGAAACCAACTTGAAATTTAACTAACAGTGGGCTTAGTATTTGGGTACTTTTTATGTGCTGGATCCTGTGTGAGGCTCTGGGAATACAGAGAGACAAAGATCTGGATAGATATGTACAATTCATCAATCCCAGTGTAAGCACTGCAGCAAAAAAATGTACAGGGTGCTGTGCAAGTAGAGAAGAGCAAGTGCCTCACTGGTGAGTAGTCAGGAAAGATCTACAGAGGAAGTGATGTTAGAATGTCAAGCAAAGTGTTCACTTGGCAGATCAGATGGGAAGAGCATTTCATGTAAGGCCTAGTGACAAGACAGAGCAAGTTTCGTTAAGGAAATAGCAAGCATTTTGGAGGTGCTAGATGGTTGGATCTTTGGGGGAGAGTGTAGAAGATGAGGCACACTAGGTCAACTCACAGACCCTGAATAAACTAAGGGGTGTGATTTTGATCTTGAAGAAATAATAAGCTGTTAGAATAATTTTGAAGCTAGGACAGAGAGAAGGTGATGAGCTACAGAGATTTAAAGTTAGGCTTCCTAAATTTAGAGACAGAGTGATGGCTCCTTCATTCTTCTCTGTATTGTAAAATGCTTACGTAGATGTAATGAAATAACATTAAGGAACATGACCAAGGTAGGATTGGGGAAATTACACAGTAGAAGAAGCTGGTACTTGTGCTATGTCTGAGGTATTGGAAAGACTCTATGAGTCACTACTCTGTACACACACACATACATGCACACATGGTCCCTTTCTTTCTACACATTCATAGCAACTTTATTTGAAATAGCCCCAAATTGGAAACAATTCAAATGTCCATGAACACATGAACAGACAAACAAACCCCGGCACAAATCTATACAATGTAATACCACTCACCGACAAAAGGGAATGAAAGGCTGATACACAGAAGAACAAGAATAAATGTCAAAACAACCAGACTGAGAGAAAGAAGCCAGACACAAAATAGAAGACATGCTATACAATGACATCTGTATAAAACTTTTTAAAATGCAAACTATTCTGTAGTGAATCAAAGCATATCTGTAGGTGTCTAGGAAAAAGGCCTTATTTTTAACCTTGTAAGACCTGCAGGGAATAGATCCCATTATTATTCTCATTTTACAGGTGAAGTGATGGAGTCTGCTATGGTACACTGAAATCTGTAGGTCTTTCTCTGATATCAGACATTAATGTTGTTTTAAGCCTTAATATGATATTGCTATTTTAAAGACTTATCATTAAAATTTTTATTGTCAACTAAGCAAGAATAGCAAGATTTCTGTGGGTTTCTGTTGTCTATGTCTGTAATACTTCAATCTGGTAGCATATAAATATTTCCTAGAAAATGTATACAAATAGAGATTCTTATTTCTCATCCTAGACAAGTAGTTCTCAGGTGTTACAGTATATTAGAGCCATCTGGGAAACTTGGTAAACATACAGAGGTGAGGTATCTGTATTTTTTATTAATGCTCCAGGTGATTCTGATAAATACTGAACTTTGAGAATCACTGTTCAAATAAATTAGAGTCTCCTGGGCTGATGCCTGATATTTATATTTTTAAAAGTCCTATCAGATGATTCTGTAACTAATCCATGGAAGAAATTTTGGTTACAGGTTGAAATATGAATTCATCATTATTTTGTACAGAGTCCTTCCAAAATCTGGCCCCCAACTTTCTTTCCAGTCTGATCTGTCACTCGCTTTCAAACAGCATCCATTCCTGCCAGCCTGAACTTCTCATAAGTCTTTCTTCATGATGGCAGTCAATGGAATGTCCACCTTGTACTATGTATTGTCGTCTCACAATGGCAGTCCTTTGCATACCCGTTATCAAAAACTCATCCCCTTTCTTTTTCTGGAGACCTGTGTTTACAGGTAGAATGCCACTGAAACATAGTTCCCTCATCAAAGCCTTCTCTGACATCACAGAACCGTTCTTCTACGTTCCTTTGGCATTTTAAGATCCCCATTTATCGCTTGAAATTGCACTTTTTCTGTTTACATGCTTCTCGTGCGCTTCACTGTCAGCATCTTAAGGCAGGACATCCAATGAAAATGGCACAGACATTTGAGTCAGATGGATGTGGGTAGGTTCCCAGCTCTGATATTTAGTGGCTGTGTAAACCTGGTCAAGATATTTAACCTCTCTATAGCAGCATGATTTATAATCCCTTGGGTATATACCCAGTAATGGGATTGCTGGGTCAAATGGTATTTCTAGTTCTAGATCCTTGAGGAATCGCCACACTGTTTTCCACAATGGTTGAATTAGTTTACAGTACCACCAACAGTATAAAAGTGTTCCTATTTCTCCACATCCTATCATGCTGCTATAAAGACACATGCACACGTATGTTTATTGCAGCACTATTCACAATAGCAAAGACCTGAAATCAACCCAAATTCCCATCAGTGACAGACTGGATTAAGAAAATGTGGCACATATACACCATGGAATACTATGCAGCTATAAAAAAGGATGAGTTTGTGTCCTTTGTAGGGACATGGACGCAGCTGGAAACCATCATTCTCAGCAAACTATCACAAGAACAGAAAAACAAACACCGCATTTTCTCACTGATAGGTGGGAATTGAACAATGAGATCACTTGGACACAGGAAGGGGAGCATCACACACTGGGGCTACTGTGGGGAGGTGGCGGGGAGGGATAGCATTAGGAGATATACCTAATGTAAGTGACGAGTTAATGGGTGTAGCACACCAACATGGCACATGTATACATATGTAACAAACCTGCACATTGTGCACATGTACCCTAGAACTTAAAGTATAATAATAATAACAAAAAAGATATTTAACTTCTCTAAAACTCAGCTTCCTTATTTTTGAAATTAAGTTAATAATTGGATTTCTTTCATAGAGTTCCTATGAAGATTGAAGAGATAGCAAATGGAAAACATCTTCCACAGTTCCTGATATACAGTAAGCACTTAATGTAGAGTAGCCATTATTAATGTTAGCACAAAGGTATAGGATAATGTCTTGGTCTCATTCAACTTATATTTCTAGCACATGGCGGGTACAAACAGATCTGCTGAATGGACTCATCTTTCATATATCTTAACTATCACAAAGCTTTCTCTTTGAGCGAAGATCATTAGAGAAAAGTTTACTAAACTACACACCACATCCCTGACAAAAAAATTAAAAGGTCCTGATGCATGCAGCGTCTATATCACACATTCCAAATGTACAAACACTAGGTCTTGTTCAAGGCTTGCAACACAGCAAATTGTAATGATTTGAGTTTACAAAGCTTGTAGCTCAAGTAGGGCTTGCACACTCATACAGATCATGACCTTCTCCAGAAACGTCCTGGAGCAAGCCATTCTTGGCTTTGGAAGTTTGTGGTCATGGAAACAACTCTCACACTCCCACACTCCCTTCCAGGGAAAGGAGGGCAGGAAGGCCTTTCATGAACAAACACACACAGAAATTGGGGAGGGAGAGACAGCACACAACCTCGCTGGTTGTGTTAGGGATGAAGCCAAGGCTAATAACCAGGAATCTCCAGCAATCTGTACAGAGAAAAGGGCAAGTGTTCCAGGGGAGGGGAAGGAGCAAAGGGGCAAGGGTGCTACTTTTCTGGTCTCTATTTATCTTTGGGGCCTGCCAAAGTAGCAGTGAGTACAAGAAATAAAATGCAACAATTACCTCTCCAGGCATTCTGATTTCTTTTGGAGTTTTATTGCCAAATGGTTGACACTCTGAATTTATGCACAAATGGCTCAGATATATTAAGTATTAGGAGCAGAAGGAGGTAAAGTAACACAGTCTTAATTGAGGTCCTCTGGTGATCAG
Organism: Rhinopithecus bieti; assembly: GCF_001698545.2. Lineage (NCBI taxonomy): Eukaryota > Metazoa > Chordata > Mammalia > Primates > Cercopithecidae > Rhinopithecus > Rhinopithecus bieti. The sequence goes on along the minus strand of NW_016812346.1, from coordinate 402,830 downwards.
TTTTCCTTCTGTGTCAATGCATCCTCCACAAAGTCACTGGCAAAGTACTTCTAAAGCACTAATCAGATGAGTTCACTCTTGACCAAAGAGCTTTATTAGCAACCCACTGCTTGCAGGATAACATCCAAATTCCCTAAAAGAGAGCATGAGTCCCTTCATGTCTGGCCCCACAAGCTTCTACTGCCTGTTGTTATCCTACATTTTAGTCTTAGGAAATTATTTGCTCTTCCCAGAACAAAGAATCTTGTTTATTGCAGCTCCATGCTTTTGCAAATGCTTCCTTTTTTAAAGAATGCCCACCTTACTTGATCTGCTTAGCCAACTCCTATTCATTTATTAAAAACCTGTGTTAGGCTTTCTTTGATCACCGACCTCCTTCTTAATATTTCCTTCACGAGTTGACTATGTTTGTTTTTACACTATCCCCAACACATGCCTTCATGCTAATACTGTAATGTACTTAGCTATTGATATATTGTTTCCTGTACTGGCTGGGGAACTCCTTGAGGGCAGAATCTGGTACTGGAGGGAATACTGTGACACTTGTTACTTTTACCGCCACAGAGCACCATTGCCCTGGAGTATCACTGCGTATCCTGGTCATGTATGTAGGCTGACAGAGAAAGAGAGAAGGCCACTAACATTTTGAGTTAGGCAATGGGAAGAGTATTATAGAAAGTAATATTTCCTGTGTGCCACACTTTGTGGTGGGAACATGAAGCTAAATTAAACAGAGTCTTTCTCTATAAATGTTTACTTCTAAAAGAACATCTATCATATTTAATGAATTGTAAGAGTTTCTTTCAATGGATATGTTATTTCAACTGATTAAACAAACACCCTTAGAAGATAGGTCCAATTGTTATCCAATGTTAGAAGTGAGAATAATGGTTTTCTAGGATTTTACAGCTTATGAGAGATCTGGAATTGGAACCAATTTACAACAAGAAGAATAATCTTTAATCTACTATTTATTAAGCATCTGTTATTTTCCAGGAATTGTGCTAAGTTTTATACATCTATTATCATGAATTTGTAATAAGCCATCATGATAATTGGGATTACCTCTACTTTACAGAAAAGGAAGTCTGTGGTTCAGAGAGACAAAGTGGTTTTTTAAGAACACACAGCAAACAAGAAGCGAAATTAGGATTTGACTCTGTATCCAATGACACCCAAACACCAAACTTTTCATCATCTATGCTTGTTGAAATTTTTAATTTAATATTCACTCCATTCCTTTTTAATATTCAAGAACTCACAGAAACCCACACAGCCTCCATAGGAGAATTGGTATTTAAGCAGTCTCTGCAAAATCATGAGGAGGTGGTAAAAGACCATTCCACTGAAGAGGAGATGGAAACAAATGAATTTTAGAAATATCTCTGCGTGAATAGAGGATCTGTTACTAAAGGCTATTTTAGTAAGCAAGAATGGAAGAATCTGCTCCTCTCCTCTCCCATTTCCTGGTTCTTGCGTATCCGTCAAGGAAGCCATCCAATGGGCCCTCTGACACAGCTGGGATAATGCAGGAAATCTGCATTATTCTTAGCTTACTGAATGAATGATATGGTAAAGACTCAAAAGCAGAGTCTCCAAGGGAAATTTAAAAAAGCATGGAAATTTTAGGTGGGAGAATGAATGACTCAGCACGCATTTTAGAAGACTTTCAAGTATTTGGAGGGTTCTCATTTGGAGAGTGTAAAACCAGAACAACAACTCCAAAGAAGATTAGATTTCCTCTTAGGGTTCATATGTAGAAATCACCAAGAAACAAGATTCTTTAGAACTGACATGAGAGAAGAACTTCCTCAATTACATGGTGGAAGGCAATGAGCTGCCTGTAATGGGAAATACTCCAATAAAGGTGGTGTGACCACTTGGTGGAGATGTTGCAGAGAAAATTCAAGAACTGTAAAGGCCTTTAAAATCCCTGACATCTCAGCCTCCTCTGATTCCGGGAGCTGCATTGAATCCAAATGAATAATACTAAAACCATATTTACCATAGTCATTATCATGTCTCTAGACACCTGAGGAGATGGATGTTGTCTTTACTGTTTAGATGGGAGCATCTAGGCAGGAATAGAATCCAATCACACTAGGAACCAAATGGACTAGCCACTGAGGTATAGCAAATCAGAGTACCTTAAGGGAGACGATGAGTCACAGATCATAATCCTCACTGGTGTTGTTACAGTCTCCCTGCACTACATAGCACTGAAATAGGCTGAAAATGTTCTGTCCTCGGGGTGATAAAATATTCCTTGGTAAGCACACAGATTCATTTTCCTAAAGCAAATGAATCACTTGTGCTTTTCTTCTCATATTTTTTTATCAACAGGGTAAGAACCCTGCCTGTCAAAAATCTGTCTAAAAAAGAAGTGTATATTTCAAGAGGAACTATACAAAGAGTAAACACATGGTAGGCCTCATGCCAGAGGTCAAACCAGGTTCAACATATTTGCATATTTTGATGGGAGCTGTAGAATAAGGGCTACCAAAATGTACACTTTTTGTGTCAACCCTAAAGGTCTAAATTTGAACACAAATGGCTTTAGGTATTAAAGGGAAAACTGTTGCCCAAAGTATGAATTCCATCTACTAACTCAATCCTCTATTGTTTCCCTCTTGGGGTTTAGTATGCCCACGTTGAGATTTGAATGCTAAATCTAGGTCAAACAGAAATTTGCTCAAAGTATTCCCAGTTCTAAGGACTCGTAAGCTGCTGTGAAAACACTTGTGCTGAATGACAGTATTTTGCAGAGGTAATGTGTACTGCATCTATTCTTTGAAAAAAAATTTTTTTGAGTTCTTTCTCTATGTCAAGTATTCTGTTGGGCCTAGGAATGGGGAGGATGAGGTATGGGCCCTTCCTTCAACTAGCTCATAATGGTGGGCAGACAGATTTACAATTATATAATTCAGTGTTTTTAGTACTACAAGAGAAGTATTTATAATGAACAATGGTTATTTAAAGAAAGGAAAAGTTGACTATTTTTTCTGTGTATTTGGGGGGAAGGTGAGGTTTGTAGGAAAAAGTTTGTCAAAAGAGTTAACATGTAACCTGTAAGCTGGATGTTGAAGTTTATCCTTTGTTATACAGGTGAAAGATGGGACAGTATTCCAGAGAGATAGAGGAGAATATGTAAATGTGTAATTTGCAGAAAAGTGTATATATTTAGGAAAATGTTAATATAGCTAGTCCATGGGGTTGTACAGGAGATGGGGCTGGGAAGTAGCAGAGAGGAGAGTGAGTGCTTGTTTGTACAAATATGATCCTTTGGCTATGGGGAGGAAAAACAAACACAAAAAGGTTTTAAAGAGGAAAGAGACATGATCAGGTTTTATCATGTATAAATGTATGTGTCCATACAGGGAGACTGGATTGCAAGGGAAAAATTGAATCCAGAAGCATGATTAAAAGTTGATTACAAAATTTATAAGTTGGATAAAATCTAGTGGTGGTAAGCCTATGGAGAAACAGACATTCTCATACACTTTTGGTAGAAATGTAAATTGGTATAACTTTTTGGAAGACAATTTGCTAACCTGTAGCAACTTCACTTTTAGAATTTATCTTATAGATACATTCACACACACACAATGTGACATTTAGTTGACAACCTAAATATCCATCAATAGGGAACTACATTTATACAACGTAATAGGCTGAAATCATAAAAACAGAATGAGGTGGATATATACATATGGATATGGAAAAATGGTCAAGGTCTCTTGTTAAGGGAAAAGTATGATTTGCAGTACAGGCTACAGACAAACAGATTGGTAGATAGATAGACATAAAATTGGTAACCATCATGTTAAAAATAATTAGAAAAGCTAAGTCAAAACAAACAAACAAAAATATAGTTTGAAGGAAGTGGAGAGCTTCCAAGTCATTGAAAATTATAGGTCTAAGATTCATGAA
>NW_016812346.1:381351-398507 GCF_001698545.2 Rhinopithecus bieti | reverse complement strand
TTTTTTTTTTTTGAGAAGGACTCTCGCTCTGTCGACCAGGCTGGAGTGCATGGTGTGATCTTGGCTCACTGCAAGCTCTGCCTCCCAGGTTCATGCCATTCTCCTGCCTCAGCCTCCCAGGAGCTGGAACTACAGGCGCCTGCCACCACACCCAGCTATTTTTTTTTTGTATTTTTAGTAGAGACGGGGTTTCGCTGTGTTAGCCAGGATGGTCTTGATATCCTGACCTCATGATCCGCCTGCCTCGGCCTCCCAAAGTGCTGGGATTACAGGCGTGAGCCACCGCGCCTGGCCTGAAGTAGTTTTTTCACTACAAGTGTCTGCTAGTTCTGGAACAGGGATCTAAGAAACTGAGAAATTATAAATAGGGCTTTCAACAGATTCACGGAACTAATAAGGCAAAAAATAAGAGTTCAGTCTCAAGCTAGGGGGTGTCATTGTGATACACCCCTTTAATTCCAGTTGAGGAGTTCAAAAAGTCTATACTCTGGGAGTTAAGGTAAATCAGAAATACATTTGCCCTCCAAGAGAATGAAGTCTAGCTTTAAAGACTAGACAATATGACATATTGATTTCAAATTGGATTGATCTAGGCTAGCTACTGACATTAATAAATACACCAGAAGCTAATGTACATATTTTCTGAAAAGAATGCATTATAGCAGAATGAATATATATGTAAGCAAGCATAAGAGGAGATAAGAGAGAGGACTGAAAATCAGTAGAAACAACACAGAAGAAACAGGCCTATGGGGGAATCTAGATAATGGAATTGTAATATAGAAACGTTTAAAATAGCTATGCTGAATGCATTCAAGGGATAAAAGATAATAATAATAATTTCAGCATAAATTGAAAATTCTAAAAAATAAGCAAATGGAAATTCTAGAGGTTTAAAATACAGAAACTGAAATTAAGAAAAACATGGAATTATTTAATAGCAGATTAGAACAACTGAAGAGAATCAGTGAACTATAAGATTAGATAGAAAAAATATATACAAAATGAAATGGAGATATGAAAGATGAAAAACACAGAAAAGAGTGGATGTAACCTTAAAGATCATGTCGACCACATTCACAGGAGTAGAGATTAGCTAGGTGTCTACCAGACTCTTTCAATTTTCTCCTGGTCGTCAAGAGCTGGAATACATTTCCCAGCCTCCCTTGTAGTTGAGTGTGGCTATGTATTTGAGGTTCTGGCCCCTGGAATATAGGAGGAAGTGATATATATCATTTCCAGGCTTGTCCTGTGAAAACATCTTGTCACCTCCTCTCTTCTCTTGTCTGGGATGTTGCGGCCCATGTGACTTTGGATGTCACATGTTGAAGATGGTTAAGTCTCCATTACCCTAGGTTCTTAAATGATTGCACAGATCAGAGTATCTCAGTCCCTGCCTCTGAATGGATTTTATATGAATGAGAAATAAATTGCGTGTTATAGTTTATGTGTCACAGCATTTAGCATTATTTTAACTAATATATTTTCATCCATTCTAGCAGTCCTTTTTACAACAACCTTTTCTAAGTCTACTTTCAGAATGAGGATCTACAGTGAGGAAGGCTGCCCAACTTTCCAAGACAACTAGTTTCTTTTTTTCTTTCTTTTTTTCTTTTTTTTTTTTTTTTTTGAAAGATTTAGCACTTGAAAAAAGTTTTTCCTGATTTCATCTCTTTATGAACTTACTAGACTTATTTATCTGGGACATCTTTCAGAGATATATCTATAGATACTGAAACTAGCCCTCATAAAGAATTTTCATTTTGGAATGTACATTTGAAAGAGGAAATGAAAAGTTCTCTGGCATTGTCTAGCTGAATGACCTTGACTATGTCTCTCTTCCTCGAACTTGGCTTCAATCAGTAAGATGATTGCATTAGATTGAGTGGATCTCTACCATCCCTTTCACCACAGAGAAAGTGAGATGTGCTTTTCACCAATTAGCTTATTCTCTATTGAATATGAAACAATATAAATAATAATAATATAATATAAATATATAATGCAATATAATACAACAATGTAAATCCACATCTATATCCATATTTAGTTGAAATGAGATTGAAGATTAGGTCCATATCTGCATAATAAAGAGAGATGATATTTTACTCACTTATACTCACAAATTTCCAAGTTCTCTTTAAGGATCATGTGATCTAGTCTTCCCCTACCCTGCACCCCCTTTCAGCCTCTGAAACTTAAATTTCTTCTACCATAGCTCCACCAAATGGACATTCAGATGCTGCTTGAATTCCTCTAGCGACAGGGAAGTCATTACATTGCACATTGCAGGGAAGCAACACATTTTATCTCTGAGCAGCTGAGTTCTAAGATTGAAATATTAAGAATTGGATTTAATAATGTCAGATAAAATTTGACTATAAGATTGCATGTTCTAATGCACATACATCAGCACAGCAGACATCACAGATAGGGGAAAATATGTAAACATATACAGTGCAGTATAAAACATGTACACACAAAACATCCATAGATTTGTTGACATTTTTGTATATATTACATAATATCACTTGTTAACCATTTTGACTGTCAGGACATAAAAGTCAGTATTTTCAATGTAGATAAGACTATTTTTTTTATACCTTTAAGAGCTGTAGAATAAGTCTTTTTCTAATGGGTCTTATAGAAAGAGATAAAGATAGTTTTCCATGGTACCTCCTGCTTCTAGTGTTCGTTGGTCCTCCCTACCCATAGATCACCCATAGAGATTTTCTCCTGGATAGGCCACAGGATGACAGCTGGTTTCAGGGGGAGTTAAAGTGAAATTGGGCATTTTGGAACAACCTGTTTTTTTCTCCCATAGTGTAATGAATGAGTTAAAATTCATTCTCATTCTTATTTTTGGAACACCATCTTTTCAAATCTGTATCATTGAGCATAATTTGGGGTCAAAGGCTGTACTCTTACTACCAGGTAAAGTAACTAAATAATGTATTTACAGATCACTTTGGAGATGATAAAGTGCCTTATGATGCATTGGTTATTTAATCTTCAAATCACCCTTGAGTTAGGTAAAGCAATGATTCTTATCGGAAATTATAGTTAGGAAGACTGGGCATTAGTTGAGTTAGCAATATTCCCAAGATCACACACCTTTTAGGTGGCAAAGTTGAACAGTTATGAGATCACTGGAGAATTGCCTACATAATACCAATTCGCCCTTTTTACTTACTAATAAGCACATTGTTCTGTTTAAAATAGCATTGTGTCTAAAATATGTGATCTTCCATACTATTTTTCAGGTAGGGGTAGACATGTGGCACAGTTCTAGCCAATTAGATGCAAATTGAGGTCCACAATAAAGGTATTCATTTCCTCAATAAAAAGACAAAGTCTGGCAATGAAAGGACTCTTCTTCCTTCTTTCTCTCTAGCAAGCAGGTATGATAGCTGATGATACTGCAACTGCTTTGCAACAAAACCACAACCATAAAATACAAGTTATCATAAAATAGCCCTTACTTTCAGACAGACATTTCTAAGCACTTTCTATAGATAAAACAATTAAAACCTTATGCCAGGCCGGGCGCGGTGGCTCAAGCCTGTAATCCCAGCACTTTGGGAGGCCGAGACGGGCGGATCACGAGGTCAGGAGATCAAGACCATCCTGGCTAACACGGTGAAACCCCGTCTCTACTAAAATACAAAAAACTAGCCGGGCGAGGTGGCGGGCACCTGTAGTCCCAGCTACTCCGGAGGCTGAGGCAGGAGAATGGTGTAAACCCGGGAGGCGGAGCTTGCAGTGTGCCGAGATCCGGCCACTGCACTCCAGCCTGGGAGACAGCGCCAGACTCCGTCTCAAAAAAAAAAACAAAACAAAACAAAACAAAACAAAAAAAAAACCTTATGCCAATTATTAAAGATATGAAAACTGAGGCACAGAAAGGTGATGTAGCTTGTCCAAGGTTTCAGAGTTAACAAGTGATAAAGGCAGGATCTGACCCCAGGTGGTTGGGCTCTGGGGACCATGCTGAGGATGCCAGAAAAGGAAGTGAGAAGAGTCTGAGTCCCTGATGGTGTTGTGGATCTCCCACACCAGCCCCAGACACCTACCCTTGATTTTACTATATTCAAAACCTATATAAATGTCTTAAGCCAGTGTAGCAGGGGTTTTCTCACAGCTGAATACAGTCGTGGCTTCCATTTGGTTTGTTGTGATACAAAGGAGAAGGCCCTGGGCTCTGTGCCAGGTGAGCTTTGTTCAAGTTCAAACTCTGCCAGGTAACTAGCCATGTAACATTTACAACATCGCTTCAGTTCCCTGGGCTCAGTTTCCTCATCTTTGAAAGGAGAGAACTAAATGAGATTACTTGCTTGGCCTTTTAAAGTCGGCTCTTCTGAGATTCTTCATGTTTCTCAGGCTGCCATTTCATATTCTCTGATGTGTTAATTGCTGCATAAAAGGGTAGACAGGAAGCAGCGCTTGTTGTGTGCAGGGTCTCTGCACTGAGATAGTCAATAGCACAGCTGCATCTGAAACTCGCCAGCCCTACCCTTGTTTCCCACAACCCTGCTGATTAATCAGTTTGTTAAAGTCATTTGAGAAACCAACATGCATTGAACATCATACCATTCCAGTCCAGCTTACTTTATATACTTAATTTCTCACCATTTTCCCCTAAAACTATCCATCAGGCACATGCATGTCTATTTAATTCTGTTAAAAAGCCCTCTACACAATGCCCTGTTATTAGTAATAGGAGGAGTTAGTTTGGCTAAGAGAAGACAATTTTGTCAGGCCAACTATTTATAATCACTAGTAACTTAATTTTGCTCTCAGTTGGTCATTCCTCAGTGATATGGTTTGGCTCTGTGTCCCCACCCAAATCTCATCTCAAATTATAATTCCCAGTGTTGAAGGAGGGAGCTGGTGGGAGGTGATTAAATCAGGGGGCAGTTTTCTCCCTTGCTGTTCTCATGATAGAGCTCTTATGAGATCTGGTTGTTTGAAAGTGTGTAGCACCTCGCCCTACTCTCTCTCATGCTCTCTCTCTGCTGCTACCACGTGAAGATGTGCTTGATTCCCTTTCACCGTCCATCATGACTGTAAGTTTCCTGAGGCCTCCCAGGCATGTTTCCTGTTAATCCTGTGGAATTGTGAGTCAATTAAACCTTTTTTTTAAAAATAAATTACCCAGTCTCAGGTAGTTCTTCATAGTAGTGTGAAAATGGACCAGTACAGAAAATTGGTACCAGAAGAATGGGGCACTGCTATAAAGATACTTGAAAATGTGGAATCAACTTTGGAACTAGGTAATGGGCAGAAATTGAAACAGTTTGGAGGGCTCAGAAGAAGAAAGGAAGATATGAGAGAGTTTAGAACTTCCTAGAGATTTGTTGAATGCTGATAGTGATATGGACAATGAAGTCCAGGCTGAGATAGTCTCAGATGGAGATGAGGAACTTATTGGGAATGGGAGTAAAGCTCACTCTTGCTATGCTTTAGCAAAGAGATTGGCAGCATTTTGTCCCTGTCCTAGAGATCTGTGGAACTTTGAACTTGAGAGGGATGATTTAGGGTATCTGGCAGAAGAAATTTCTAAGCAGCAAGGTATTCAAGAGTTGGCTTTGCTGTTTCTTTTTTTCAAGACAAGGTTTTGGCTATGGCTATGTCACCCAGGCTGGAGCGCAGTGGTGTGATCCTAGCTCACTGCAATCTCTGCCTCCCAGGTTCAAGTGATTCTTGTTTCTCAGCCACCTGAGTAGCTGGGATTACAGGCATGGGCCACTATGCCTGGATAACTTTTGTATTTTTAGTAGAGATGTGGTTTCACCATGTTGGCCAAGCTGGTCTTGAATTCCTGGCCTCAAGTGATCCACCCACCTTAGTCTCCCAAAATGCTGGGATTACAGGCATAAGCCACCACTTTAGCCTGGCTGTTTCTAAAAGTGTATGCTCATATATGTGAACATAGAGATGATCTGAAACTGGAACTTATATTTAAAAGGGCAGCAGAGCTTAAAAGTTTGGAAAATTTCTAGCCTTGCCATGTGGTAGAAAAGAAAAGCCCATTTTCTTGGGAAAAAATTCAAGCCTTCGGCAGAAATTTGCATAAATAAAGAGGAGCCAAATGTTAATGGCCAAGAATATGGAGAAAACGTCTACAGGGCATTTCAGAGACCTTCACAGCAGCCCCTGCCATCACAGGCTGGAGGCATAGGAGGGAAAAATGGTTTCCTGGGCCAGGCCCAGGGCCCAGCTGCTCCATGCAGCCTTGAAACATGGTACCCTGCATCCCAGCCACTCTAACTCCAGTTATGGCTAAAAGGGGCAAGGTACAGCTCTGGTCATGACTTCAGAGGGTGCAAACCCCCAGTCTTCATGGCTTCCACATGCTGTTGAGTCTGTGGGTGTGCAGAAGGCTAGAGCTGAGGTTTATGAACTTCTGCCTAGATTCCCAAGGATGTATGAAAACGCCTGGATGTCTAGGCAGGAGTCTGCTGCTGGGGCAGAGCTCTCATGAAGAATCTCTACTAGGGCAGTGCTGGGAGGAAATTTGGGTTTGAAGCCTCCACACAGAGTCCCCACTGGAGTACTACTTAGTGGAGCTGTGAGAAGGTCACTGTCTTCCAGTCCCTAGAATGGTAGATCCACTGATAGCTGTACCATGCACTGAGAAAAGTTGTGGGCACTCAATGCCAACCCATGAAAGCAGCTACAGGGGCTGTACCTGGCAGAGCCACAGGGGTGGAGATGCCCAAGGCCTTGGGAGCCCACCCTTTGTATCAGTGTGGCCTGGATATGAGGCATGGAGTCAACGGAGATCATTTTGGAGTGTTAATATTTAATGACTGTCCTGCTGGCTTTCAGACTTGCATGAGGGCCTGTAAACCCTTTGTTTTGGCCAATTTCTTCCTTTTGGAATGGGGGCATTTACCCAATGCCTCTAAGCCTGCTGTATCTTGGAAGTAACTAACTTGTTTTTGATTTTACAGACTCATAGGCAGGAGAAACTTGCTTTGCCTCAGATAAGACTTCAGACTTGGCCATTTGAGTTAATGCTGGAATGAGTTCAGACTTTGAGGGAATGTTGGGAAGGCATAATTGTTTTTTTAAATGTGTGAAGAACATGAAGTTTTGAAGAGCATGCAATTTTGGAGAGGCCAGGGCCTGAATGATATGGTTTGGCTCTGTGTCCTCACCCAAATTTCATGTTGAACTGTAATTCTCAGTATTGAAGGAGGGGCATGGTAGGAGGTAACTGAATCATGGGGGTAGGCATCCCTCTGGCTGTTCTTATGAGATCTGATTGGTTGAAAGTGTGTAGCCCTCTGCTACTCACTTTCAACCAAGAGCTGCTCTCGTGCTTGCTCTCTCTCTCTCTCCCTCCCTCCTGCTGCCATGTAACTGTGTGCTTGCTTCCCCTTCACCTTCTGCCATGATTTTAAGTTTCCTGAGGCCTCCCAGTCATGCTTCCTGTTAATCCTGCAGAACTATGAGTCAATTAAACCTCTTTTCTTCATAAATTACCCAGTCTCAGGTAGTTTTTTCCAGCAGTGTGAGAATGGACTAATACACTCAGAGATGTTAGAGTCACTATCAATCACTATGTTAGTTGAGGTCTGAAAAATTGTCCATATTAGCCAAATGTCAATAAACCAAACTAAAATGACAAAAATTTCCAGACACAAGTAAGTTCTGGTGATAAGCAATGGAAGGTATAAATATCGGATAAATCCTAAAGATCTCTTATTCATGAGTTTTCAGGTATTCTGTTGCCACAGGTCATTAAGAGTAAACAACATGAATGCAGTTTTCGGCTTGGCTTGAAGGATGTGTAGGATCAGAGCCTAACTGAGGGCATCGAACCGGGTTGGAGCTCAGAGATCATCCAGCGCATAGGTTCTCAACGTTTGCATGAGAATAACCCAAGGGGCTGAAAAATCCAAGTGTTCAGGCTTAATCCAAGAACACTTACATCACACTCTGTGGGTGGCACTTAAGCATTCACATATTTGAAACTTCCCCGGGGATTCTAGGTACAGCTAAGGTTCAGTACCACTAATCTCAGCCAGATTTCCTCCTTTTATTCAGGTGAGAGGCTGAGACTCTGAGGGAAAGTGACTTGCCTAGAGTGTCAAAGTCATGATCAAGCTCAGGTCTGTTGATTCCTGGGGTCTTTGCTTTCTACCATGTCAGAGTTACCTCATGCCCCGGGAATTCTAGTTTTGGACAACCTCGAGCACACTGTGAATTTAAAAGTAGGTATGCAATTGTATTTGCAAAAGAGCAACAAAGAATTTTGACTCAGATGTTTTAGGAATCAATCTGCAACATTTATGCCTACAAAAATCTACTGCAAAAAGAGACAGACTATTTTGCCCAGTGGCTAAGGAATAAGCCCACTGCAAACCATGGAAGACCATAGTGTGCAGAGAGATAGACAGGGAAAGGAAGGGAAAAGGAATAAGCAAATTACATTTTCTGGGTGCCTACTCTGCTGTGCGGGGCCAAATGCTAAACACTTTAATAGATGAGCTAATTTAATTCTCAAATCCTCAATACCAAGCTATTTAACTGGTATGCACAGAAATAGAGGTATTGGTTGTTCAAATATTCAAATACTTTCGTAGACATTGGTAAATAGCTGTTGCCCCAGCATGTTTGATTGCTCCCCTCTCTACCATTCCTGATTCCTGGTCACCCTGCTTCTTCTTTAGGACTCCCTTGACCTCTCTTAGTTCAGCACCCAAGGGAATGACACATGGCACAGGGGAGGACTTTAGACGCTGCTCTAATACCAAGGCCCAAATCCCTTCTGATTACTCAATACCCATGACCCACAAGTTGTTAAATCTTTTGAGTATCACCTTTGCACACTCCAACCCAGCAAGACAGATATAGGAGTTATAATTTTACAGATGAAAAAGCAGATGCTCAGAGAGAGTGCATGACTTGTTGAAAGTCACACAGCAAGTAAATGGCAGTCACTCCTGCCACTCCCTGCACTTGAGTCTTCAGGCAGTGGCTATGTTTGAAGAATGATGCTCTGTAGGTGCTCAAGAATCAACTGTATATTTCAAGTCTTCATCTCCTTCTCTTTAAAGCCTTAGGATGAAAGCAGGGAAACTACAATGGCAATGCTTTAACTCGCTCACACACAAAATGAACTAGGATGTCTGTAGTGAAGATATTAACACTGCCTATGGATTTCTTTCTTTTTTCTTTTTTTAAACAAAAATTGATTTGAGAGGAAGAGAAAGATCATTTTAGGTTTAGCCTGGGAACTTGTCTTAGGGCTTGAGTTTGGAGTAAGTCATGTAACTATATTATCTATATCCACTAACCACCCTTCTCCTCCCCTTCCTCCTTCCAGAATCCCCACCCAGGGACTTCAAAATAGTGATTAACATTCTCAGATTCTGCCAGGCCTGTGTGGCCATTATTCTTTAGTGTGAGAAGCACTTAAATATGAAGAGAGCTAAATAAGTAACATTTACTGCCCCTTTACCACTACTTTCCCACAGCACAATAAATCTGGAGATAATTTTTAATAATGCAGATTTGGGCTATTTATTCTGCATTGAACTCCACTTTCTTATCCTCCTCAGACTTATAAAGAATGTTAATAAATTCTATAAATTGTAGAATTTTATTAGTAACAGAGAGAATGTGATCAAGAGTTTCTTCTCATTATCTCCATAAACACTTGGGTACAAGACCACTGAGTCCAGGGTTCAACCCATGCAGGTCATAGTGCTAGGCACAGAGAAGATGCTTGGTAAAAGTTGTTAAATTCAATGTTGAATAATAGAATTGTTTTATCAAGGAAGAAGAAAGGATGAACCAAGATTAAATATGCAATTTCTAGACATAGATACAGTGGCAACTTCAGCCTGCAGTAAGTCCCTTTTTTTTTTTTTTTTTTTTTTTTTTTTTTTTTTTTTTTATTGAGTTGGAGTTTCACTCTTGTTGCCCAGGCTGGAGTGCAATGGCATGACCTTGGCTCACCACAACCTCTGCCTCCCAGGTTCAAGTGATTCTCATGCCTCAACCTCCCGAGTAGTTGGGATTATAGGCATGTGCTACCACACCTGACTAATTTTGTATTTTTAGTAGATACAGGGTTTCTCCATGTTGGTCAGGCTGGTCTCAGACTCCCAACCTCAGGTGATCCGCCCACCTTGGCCTCCTAAAGTGCTGGGATTACAGGTGTGACCTACTACACCCGGCTTAGTCCCATTTTTGAAGCAAACCCCTCATATTCTGGGGAATTCTTTCTTCTTTGTTACCCTAGAACATATTAATTTTATTGTTAATATTATTAAGGTATTTTTAGACAGAGGGTCTCACCCAGTTGCCCAAGCTGGAGTGCAATGGTGCCATCATGGTACACTGCAGCTTCTAACTCCTGGGCTCAAGCCATTCTTCCACTTCAGCACTGTCAAGTAGCTGAGACTCCTAGTGCATGTGCCATACCTAGCTAATTATTTTTATTTTTATTTTGTAAAGATGGGTCTTACTATGTTGCCCAGGCTACTCTCAAATTCCTGGTCTCAAGCAATCCTCTTGCCTTTTAGCCTCCCAAAGGGCTGGGATTACAGGTGTGAGCCATCACACCTGGCCTCAAATTAACATTAAAATAGGATATAAGATAAAATCTAGTCTTTATGAAAGAAAATCTGAATTTTAATTCATAGACTCTCTATCATTGCTCTCCCTCAGTGATTTACTGATATAAAACTGATTTTTAGGCCAGGCGTGGTGGCTCAAGCCTGTAATCCCAGCACTTTGGGAGGCCGAGACGGGCGGATCACGAGGTCAGGAGATCGAGACCATCCTGGCTAACACAGTGAAACCCCGTCTCTACTAAAAAAATACAAAAAACTAGCTGGACGAGGTGGCGGGCGCCTGTAGTCCCAGCTACTCGGGAGGCTGAGGCAGGAGAATGGCGTAAACCCGGGAGGCGGAGTTTGCAGTGTGCCGAGATCCGGCCACTGCACTCCAGCCTGGGCGACAGAGCGAGACTCTGCCTCAAAAAACAAAAACAAAAACAAAACAAAACAAAACAAAAAAACTGATTTTTAAAGGAGATTTTTACAAAGAATCTTTATGTAGTGACACAGTAAGATATTACAGCCAGGGGTTTTCAGGCAAATGGACTAAGATTCCACTTAGGAGGCATATGACATTGGATGGATCTCTAAACTTTAGAAGCATCTGTTTCATCATCTTTCACAGGGATCATAATTCTCTGTGCCTTCTTTCCCCAGGTTGCTATGAAGATGAAAGGAGATGACGTGTGTAGCGCTCACAGACCGGGACATAATGTATGTATGTATCAGGATGTATGTATCAGATTTTAGGGAAACATTGGTCTTCTTTCACCCCATGATTCAAGGTCTTGGGATGCTTCCAAGATATGCTGACAAAAAGTCCCAGGATTTTGTAGCTTAAGTGTGTTGTACCACAAAAAAGACTTTGAAATTATTGAAATAAGCTTTTGCATAATAAAATAAGACACCTACAACTAAATAGAAATATTAATGATTATTTAATACTTCAGAAAGAATCAAAAAGAGGAGAGATTTTCTATACTTGGGGTCTATGAAATTCCGCTCTATCCATTAAAAAAGTAAAGAACTTCTAAAACAAGGTTGAATATGTTTCTCTTCTTTATAACCAAGGTTCTCTAAGACAGAAATATTAACAGCAGAAAAATATTGTGTTGAGATTCAATTAAGAAAAAAAATACATATATATGTACTTTTCCCCCAGTTCAAAGGATGATGAAAAATAAACTACACATATATACCCCACACAGATATATAAATAGATAGATATAAAGATATAGATAATCTACTTTCATTACATAAGGAAACAGAAAAAGGCTGGGATGCCAGTAAGGACTGAGCAGAGTCTAAATTTCTGTACTCCAGCATAGCACTTAGCTATGAGAAACAGTATTAGCTAGAGCTATATTAGTGCAATTGTTAAAAGCTCTGTATTTTAAGTGAAAACTTGAGTCATTGAAAATAACAGAATTAGCTAGAACTGGCATCGAGCCTTAATGCCAGAATGTAACCAGTCTACAGAGGTAGGAAGATGTTCATAGGCAGGCACCCAAAAAGAGGACTGACACATAATAAAGGATCAGGATAATACAAGGCTAATAAATAAGAGAAAACGAACTGATGCTTTGCTGTTTCCGAGTAAGGAATTCTTCTAGGTTCTTAGTGAGAAGGAATTAAGGTAAAGCCAAAGCCACACTAAATATTATTTGTGCTTTGTTGTATATACTGTGGTTTATGCGGCTTTTAAATAAACTGTATGTAGTTCATTCTGCCTATGATGGTAGCAATAATAGCTATTATTTATTGATGTCTTATTATATACTTGATGTTCGGCTAGGTATTACATATGTCCACATTTCTTTGCTCACATGACTCCAAGCCAGCATAGGCCTCTTCCCTGCATCCATCCTTCCAAGAGCAGAAAGTATATACCTGCTGGTGTATGCTCCTTCATTTCAAGGAGTCGCTAAGGAGTCTTATATATAAAGGTGTGGATAGAGCTTGGACATGTGGGTAGAGGTGTCCATTGGCATATTAACTGAGGCCCTTTGTAGTATGGATGGGAAGAGACAGAAACTGGGCTGGGGGCTGGTTCTCCTACACTGTCACAGTCCAGCATTGAACTTTGAAGAGCCCAAGAATTCTAATCTATAGCCATACCATCTGGGTTTTAATGAAATTTGTCAAAGGTGGTGAGGGATAAAAAAGATTTTATTTAACAGTTAGCTTGATTTTTATAACCATGAAGTATTTAGCCATAGGACACATGGTCCTCTATTTGTACCCTTTTTCGAGGACTACAAATTCAGAGGTAGGTTTAGCACTTAGCACAGTGTCTGACACAAGAAACCCTCAATAACCATATTTCAGATGATTGGTGAGTATTTTTAAGGCTTATTCTTGCTTAGGAGTGCTTCAGGTTAAATACAATATGATGTTTTGAAGTGTGCCAGGTGGAGTTTAAAATACTCAACAATTAGATTTTAGAATTAACCATTCAGGATAGACACAGTGCTCACACCTGTAATCCCAGAACTTTGGGAGGCCGAGGTGGGCAGATCACCTGAGGTCGGGAGTTCCAGACCAGCCTGACCAACATGGAGAAACCCTGTCTCCACTAAAAACACAAAATTAGCCAGGCGTGGTGGAACATGCCTGTAATCCCAGCTACTCGGGAGACTGAGGCAGGAGAATCACTTGAACCCGGGAGGCGGAGGTTGCAGTGACCCGAGATCACACCATTGCACTCTAGCATGGGCAACAAGAGCAAAACTTCATCTCAAAAAAAAAAAAAAAAAAAAAAAAAAAAAGGAATTAACCATTCAAACAGAATAGATCTCACTACTTGAACAAGAAGGGCCTGAAATAATAACAGCTTGATAGAAGCTGTTGAAGGGGATAAGACCTACAATATTCATAGCCACTCTACTAGTTGGTAGCAATTAGCTGGGGAAAAGGGGGAGAGGGTAGCATCAAGAGGGGAACAGCTGTTTCTGCAGCTGTTGACAGGGCCACTGAGGCTGAATGCGAATTAAAGTTCATCTTCATGTGCTGCATTGTTTCAGCAGGAGAGAGGGTCAGCCATTTGGAAGCTGCACGGAAAGGATGCTCAGCTTGACGTGCCCTTGATTGCCAAGTCTCTATTGAACACCCTATTCTGACAACTTGGTGGCTGGAAGAACTTTGTCTCTGCAATAATGGAGATCTGGAATTCAACTTGTTCAAGAAAGGACAGAATGTGGGGAGAGCACTGACCCAGGAATTGGAAGACATGTTTCCAGTTTACTGAATGGCCAGAGAAAGCCACTTTACCTTTCTGAGCTTCATTATCTCATTAAAAACACGAAAGCACTTAGCACCACCATGAACCTACAAACACAGGTGAACATTCAGTTAATGTCAGCAGCTGCTACTACTACTCTTGTTAATTGTTTCTCTCCAATGTAAAGTGGAGATAATGATATCCTTCCTGCCTTCTTCAAGGGTAGTCGTAAGGACAAATGAATCAAGAGGTGAAAGTGGTTTGAAAGCTGCCGATGCTGGACAAATGTGAGCAGTTGTTAACATCACATAATCCAAAGGTGGAAAGATTTAAATGGCCTCCAAAAGCCTACTTTACCCCTAATATCTGGTGTACAGAATTCCTTGTGTCAACACATTTCTTTGGTGTCTGGAATTACTATATTACTGTTGTTCAATGGAACTTTCTGTGATGATGGAAATGTACGATCTTTGTACTGTCTGTGCTATCTAATACATCTACCGTCTTGAATATCACAACGTTATGTCAACTCATTCTTATAGAAGACATATACATTTTAAACACATTTCATTCACTATTGCTTGCTATGGGTAGCATGATTTGAACTTGACCGATGTTAAAAACTGTTAGTCATATGAATACCTTCATAATCATATTACACAGACATAGCAGCTGACAATACCTGGAGCATATTGTCAGCTCTCTGAGCTAGATGCTTTATTCCATTTTATGGAAGAGGCATTGGAAGTTCAAAAAGACTAAAAGTAAACTGAAGAGATGAAGTAACAATGTAAAGAATAACAATGACAAGCATATTGAGTACTTACTACGCAGATCAGGAATTATTTAATTCTTTTACAACCTTTATCCTATTTGATCCCCCCCGACAGTAAACCTGAATATTATTTTTTTTTATTTTGAGGAAACTGAGTGTAAGTAACTTGCTTAAAATCACAGAGTCTAGAAGTGGCAGATTTTTACCTAGAATGTCTAATTCCTAGTAGCAACCACATTACCCGAATAGGATCCACTCCCCATTACTCTCAAGCACTGCTCTCTGTTAATTTCTTTCATTGATTTTACCATAATTTACAATTACAAATGTACTTGTTTGTCTTGTTTATTGCCTTTCACTCCTCTTCTAAATGTTACAAGGGCATATACTATGTTTGTTTTATTCACCAATACTTTTCACCCCCATAGTAGGTGCTCCAAAATTATCTGCTGTTGTGAATGAATAAGTGTCTATTGTATTCTGGCTAACATCATAATCACTATGATCACCTTCTTCATTGCTTATGTTCATACCTTCCATACTACATTGTAAGTTGTTGATTTACATCTCTCTCTCAGACTATGAAAACTTTGATGTAAGCATCTCTGTCTCTTTTTTATCTTGGACCCTAACCTGGCACTCAGTAGACCCTCACAGATACTGACTGCATGAATGAAGCGGAATTACACTCTTTTAGGGCAGAAATAGGAGTCTGAAAATTGAGACATGATGTTCCTGTGTCCCCATGGAGGAAAGTTCTTAGAAGACAAAGAGAATCCATTCAAGTAGCAGATGCTGTTGGGAATGTCATGATGGGTTGGGGTGAGGCCTCGAGAAGCTGAGGAGGCAGGCCATCAGGACACTAGGCTCCAAACAGTCATGGGGGTGCCCCAGGTGTTGAAGGTAAATGTCCCAGGCGTTGGGGGCAGACAGCACAGGCAAATGCCTCAGGAGTAGAGGGCAATTGGATGAGGCTAGCACTACTCTAAAAACCCACTCTGATCTAGCAGGTAGGCTGAAAGAACGATCACTTAGCCCTTTACTGGGTGGGAAAATGTTTAAGTAAAACAAAAAGGAACACTCTTTTCAGTACCTTCTCTTAAGTTCCACCAGAACACAGCTTTTCCTTTCTTAACTATAATAAAGCCTATCATTTGTTTCATGTCCTTTCTTAATAGAAACTTCCCCTGACCTTCTCTGTAGCAGGTCACTACACTTGGTCTTTGTTCTCAAAGCACTGTGTGATTTCACTTTGTAATATTGTCATAATTTTAACTGATTAATTGTGCAACTCTTGGTTTATGTCTATCTTCCCACTGGACTATTGATTCCATGGTTATTCTATTCACTGACTTATCCCCAGCATCTAGCATGGTGCCTATTAGTTATTAATTAGTTACTATTATTTATTATTAGTCAATCATTTATTGAATTAAACATGACCATAGCAGAAGAGGTGCTATGATCAAGTATATGGTTTTTATTCTCTAGGGAAGCCTATCACAACCCATCACTGAGGCCCTCTGCATGCCAGACACTGTCTTGGACACATCAATGAAGGCCTAACGGTGAAAATATAGGCACATCACCCAGCACAGTCCCTGGCATATAGTAGGCATCACATGCCTGTTAGTGGCTTTGCCTCCCCAACTCTCTCTGTCAGCCTTTGTATGCAAGTTGTCAGTATAAATTATGAATAATGAATAATCACAAACAAGGTACAATATAATACATAAAATCAATGAAATACACATTTGCATCTTCATGTGCCAGGAATGTTAGGGAAGTTCCTAGCCCCATGTCCAAGATGCTGGCATTCTGCACTATGGTTCTCGGTAAGAGTCACCTGGGGAATTTAGGCATGGAAGTTCGTGAGCCCTAGTTCTAGACATTCTAATTCAATGTACCTCTGGTGTGTTCAGAATACTGCTCATCGAAACTTCAGGCGGCTCAGAATATTTCTGTCTTGTAATATTTCCTATAAGGAAAGATAACTGCAGGAGTCACTGGCAGAAGTGAAAACAAGGTTGTTGAGACTCCCAGGTGTTAGGGAACAAGCTTGGTTTTCCCCGAGGGCAGGGATCTCGACCTGGCTGATTAGTAGCATCTCCTGACAGAAGTATTTTAAAGATGAAGACTCCTGGACTCCACACGAGGAACTGGGTATGGGGATTCTGATCAACTAGATCTGAGAATTGCTGAATGATAGGCTGAGTACTTAGTTAAGTGTAATGACCGACTTTTGTCCTAAGGTCCTTTCTTATGTCTCCTTATCCTGATACACTGACATACAAGCTCAGCCCTGGACAGTTCACGGGGAGGAACTTCAGTCCCATCAGATAATGGGCTGGGAGAAAACTGAGACTTTGGGTTATGACCCTGAGCCCCTCATGGCAAGGCAGCATGAGACTTTTCTCCTCCTCCCTAGTACTCCTGGTTCGTCATAGAGCTGCTCCTGCAACTGAGACCCAACTAGTTGTTTGCTGGGCCCTTGCAGTTTCCATTCCCAGGGATGGAACATGCTGGGTCATTTACTGGTTAGAAACTGGAATCTTTTTTTTTTTTTTTTTTTTTTTTTTTTTTT
>NW_016812346.1:351827-378363 GCF_001698545.2 Rhinopithecus bieti | reverse complement strand
ACTGTGTTAGCCAGGATGGTTTCGATCTCCTGACCTCGTGATCCGCCCGTCTCGGCCTCCCAAAGTGCTGGGATTACAGGCTTGAGCCACCGCGCCCGGCCAGAAACTGGAATCTTAGTTAACATCTGTTGCTACCTACCTAGGCTCAACTACTATCTGCTGCTTGAACTGATGCTCATTCTATGGTTTCCCTCTCCTGTATCTACCTCTGTCTCCCTCTTTGGATTAGTCCTTGTATATAGTCAATTTTCTCAACCACATTTTTCTGTGAGCACTGAGCAGTCGTCTTCCTAACTGTCCCTATGAGGCCATGTTCTATGCTTACCCAGCATGCCTTGCATGACTGCCAAAAACTATGCTTCACATTTTGCTATACATAACAGTATTCATTCCATGTTCATGTAAATCATTTTGCATTTTTAAAAATCATTTCATTTTATTGTGTGTGTGTATATTTGGCAGGGAGGGGTCAAATTAATTATGAATCTTTCATCCCCCAAATTATTCATAAAGCCAGTATCATTTGCATCTTAAATAGTCTCCAGGAATTCAAAGAAAGAATGTGCCATAGTCACAATGATAAACTCAATAATAATTAGAATTATTCCCAGGCTGTTAAGTAATGCAGACATATTAAAACATTTTCAGTTGAGCTTATTATATTCTAATAAAATGAAAGCATAGCTAAAGGGCAATATTGGGTAGCAGCTGGTCCATTACCATTTCTACATTCTCTTGGGCTATTTATATACTTCTAAGGTGCTTATATAGGCTCAAAAATGATTAAGAAATGATCACCATCACGTCAAACCTCTGTACTAAAAAACCAAAAACAGAACAAATAAAACAAAACAAAACCCTTTTATCAACATAGTTGATTCTTCTATTAGAATTTGTCACCACCACTGATCTAATAAGTAACCCATTTAAAAGAGTTTTCAGAGATTTTAATGTAAGTTTTATTTTTCAATATCAGTATGCCTTACTTTACAAATGTCTGCCAGCCTTGAGTTTTATTTTGTTCTATTCTACCCTTCCCTACCTAATCTGGTTCTGTCCTGTTTTATTTGTTCTCTATGGTCCTATCCAGCCTAGCCTATTTGATTTTATGCAGCATAATATATAAAGTCATTTTCTGCAGCATAATACATGACCAAGGTGATTGGTCACCTACAATGTTCCAGGAACTTCAGGCAATGAAGAGACAAAACAAGTTGGAGACTTTGCTCTTAACGTTTTTGGCTTCAGCGTGGAGTGAGACTATGAGAAGTACACAGGTTACTTTACAATAGAGCAGGCCTGGGATGTGAGGGGACCAGGGTATCATGGGAGAAACAAATGTGACAATAGGAAGAGATTGGTGCAGGGGCGGTGATCGAGGATGGCATTAAGCATGTTCACAGACTGCCTTGACATCCTGATGCCTCATCACAGCATTCTAGGAAAAGCAGTGTGCAGAGGGAAAGATCATCAGGCTGTTAGAGATACAAGACCAGTAACAAAAACTACAAACCAAAGCCATAGCTCTATTTGTTCTGTACATATTATACAAATGGCTAAAAACAAAACAAAAGTTGCAATTAGAATATAGCCACAACAGAAATGAAGACTTGCAGCACATCAGATGAAAAGACTATCTGTCTGTTATGCCTTAGCTGCCTGGAGCACCTGCTGCCGTCTCCCTGTCTTCTCCATTTTCCTACCTCTCCACCAAATATTTTTCCTCTTCACATTGTTGCTCACCTGGCTGAGCAATTCACTTGTTTTACTCTTTCATCCATTCTTAGAACAGATCAGCTCTAAAACCTATCAAACACATAGGACCTGTGTGTTCACTTTTGGGTACACAAAAATGCTAATGATATTGATAACCCTAATAATAGCTACCATTTTAGGAGCACCTCCCATGTGCTAGTCATTATGCTTAGGCTTTCTCATGCATTACTGCTCTTTCATAACCACAGGTGATGTTGGGACAATCATTATCCCTAGACAAGAATGAAGTTAAGAGAGAGTCAGTGATACACACAGTAAGACTGCATAAATAGTTGTTAAATGAATTAATGTGCGACTAAAATATGGATAAATGGAGGGTGGTCCAAAGTAACTCTGTAGTAAGTGGCAGAGTATGGTCTTGAACCATGAAACATTGAAGACTTTGCTCTTAACCACAGCACTATATCAAGACTGAGGTTTGGGGAGGAGACAGTTGTGGAAGGGGTGAAGGCTGGAGGAATCTCTGTTGCAAACAAGGACAGGGAGGGGGGTACTGGAGAGGTGGCCTGGATTTGGGAGAGGGCCTAGGAGCTGCCAGATAGAAAGGGTGGGGGGCTTTGCCAAGATATGGTTTAGTGAAGCTATGTCAGTCTGAAGTAATCTTTTTAACCCTTTCCTCTTCTACATTATTCAACTTCAGTTTCTTCTGTCACTTTCCTGCCTCCCTGACATGGTTTCCAGTTTCCTCACCATCTTTGTCACCTGTCCATGGCTACATTCCATTGTTTTAGATTTCTTTAAAAGTGAATATATATTGTCATTTCCAATTGCCTGTTGATACTTCTTAGCCAGAAAATTATGAAGAAAAACTGAAGAATTTTAATTTATTATTATTATAATTTAAAAAAACTATGCAACTATTTCAGGACATCATAAAAATTGGCAAAAATTCACCTCTGTATTTATATCCTGCTAAAGATTACTGAGGAAGAAGCTGCCCACCCTGTGAAAAATTTGAAAGCTTGCTCTGGCTAGAGAATTGTCAGAAGGGAACACGGAAGAATCTAAGTGCAGTTAGGGACTGTCATCAAAGAAACTCCAGGGTCCTTCTAAGTAGGAAAATTGATAAGAGAATCTGAATTTTTATTTGCCCCCTTGACATCAAGCAGAAACTGCCACTCAAGCCTCTTTATTCCCCACAATAGTCTTCAGAGCACCTTGCACCATACATATATTTTTCTTCCATCACAAACTCATTTGCACGTGTCAGCACTAATTTTCAAATGTGCCTTGAAGCAGTGAAAAATGAAACTTCAGATTAGTAGCAGCTTTCAAATAGCGTTCACCCACAGCTGGCTCTCAACTTTTACTTGTTATTAAAAAGGAGGAAAAGGCAAAATTGGTATTTTTTTATTGCTCTAATTAAGCCTTTAAAAGCTGCAACTACATAGAAAAGAGAGGGGGAGGAAGAGGGGCAAACAACAACAAAACAGAGCTCTTGCTTTAGAAATAAAAGTGCCAACTAATAAAATTCACAAAGACAAACTCCTCTGCAATTACTGTCTTCTCAAACT
This sequence comes from Rhinopithecus bieti, assembly GCF_001698545.2. Lineage (NCBI taxonomy): Eukaryota > Metazoa > Chordata > Mammalia > Primates > Cercopithecidae > Rhinopithecus > Rhinopithecus bieti. The sequence goes on along the minus strand of NW_016812346.1, from coordinate 375,073 downwards.
CGAGGTCCCTCATCTGTACTCCTGAAAGAGGTGGGCGTAACTGCAGCAAAGAACTGTTTACTTTCTGGGGGAAAACAGGGTCCTGAGGTGGAGACTGGTATAGACTGAAAGGAAGGAAAGAAACAAAACATCCTTTACAGAAAGCCAACCCCGTTTCAGAACTCTTCTAGGAATTTTGTCTATACTGTCTCATTTAATCCTCACACCTACTTCCTGGAACCCATTTAAGGTGAACAACAAAGGAATACACATTTTAACAACTAAAACAAATTGTATTTTGACTATGTGTCAGCTTCCCTTTTAAAGTATTTATGTGACAAATCTCATTTAACCCTCACAACCTTCTAAGATAAGAATTATTTTTATTCTGTTTTAGTAAACAGGGCTACTGACAGGAAAGGTTTAGGGGATTTATAAGGCTCAACATCCACATAGCTTGTGGAACAGAGGTTTTGGACCCAAGCAGTTTTGACTTCAGGACCTACAGACGTAACTACTGGTACCAAGCTCAACATTCACATAGCTTGGTGAACAGAGTTTGGGACCCAAGCAGTTTGACCTCAGAGCCTACAGACGTAACTACTGTACCAAGCTTCTAATGGAATAAGTTCTCCCACTGGAAGAAGTACATACTGTTAGAGGCAGGGAGTATTGGTAAAGCCACTAGCTCTTCACTGAGGCTGAAACCAGACTATGTAATTCTGTGAGAACTACAATTAAGATTCTGAGCTCTATACTAAGCAGAAGTCACTGAAAGAATTTTAAAGACGAGAGTGACAAGTTTGTGTTTTATTTTCCGAAAGATTATTGGCTTTGGGGAATGGCAGATTGGGGTGAGGCAGGTAGAAAGGAGGGAAACCAATAAAGAGCCTGTTGTACAGTCAAGGTGGCAGCTTGAACAAGGGGCACGGCAGAAGAATGGAGAGAAGCAAACAAAGTGAGACAAAGTAAGTAAAATACCACATGGCGATTGCTTGGGTATGCTTGTTTGTAAGGGGGTGGGGCTGTTGAAGAGGCAGAGGGAAATGTCTAGAATGTGACGAGAATTTGCAGAGGGAACAAAGAGCTAAAAGTTTAAACTTCTTTGGAATTAAAATTTTTCAGACTCATCATTGGAAACTGACTCTAGGGCATAGGTTAAATATCCTTCTTCCTCTCATTTACTTTAGAAAGATGGATCTATAGCCTATCTGTTCACATTCCATGCAATGCCCTATGTACTTTAAGAATTTGGTGCCATTAAAATAGAATATGCTATAGCAATTCAAATTACTGAGACAATAGTAAGGTGGAACAGACAGAAGCTGTGGTGTCAGGGAACTTCCTCAAACTAATACAAGACATCTAAAAAAACCTTATACTTACTGGTGAACACTAAATTCTTCACCCTATACCTAGGAACAAGGCAAAGATGTCTGCTCTTTCCACTTTCATTCAACATTATAGTAGACTTTCTAGCCTATTGAATAAAGCAAGAAAAATAAAAGATAAACAGGTTGGAGAGTACAAAGTAACAATGTCTTTATTTGGAGAAGACAATCATCTATGTAGAATATATGTTGGAATCCATAATCAATATTTTCAAACTAATAAATCTGGTAAAATTTAAAGACACAAAATCAATGTGAAATCAATTGTATTTCTATATATTAACAATTAAAAAAAGAAATAAAATTAAAACATACCATTTACAATAGCTTTAATAATATGAAAGGCTTAGGATAGATAAATCTGAGAAAAATACATAAGACATATATACCACAAACTATAAAATATTGCAGAAATTGAAGAAGTTCTAAATAAATGGAAAGCTATGCCATGTTTATGGCTTGGGTGACTCAATTGTTAAGACGTAAATTATTGCCAAATTGATTTACACATGAAACACCATCTCAATCAAAATCTCAGCAGAATTTTTGGGAGGAAATTACAAGATTACTGTAAAATTCATATGGAAATGCATAATATTAGAGCCAAAACAACTGTGGAAAAGAACAGTTGGAGAAGTTGCACTACTTGATTTTAAGACTTACTATAAATCTATAGAAATAAATGTGGTGAATACAGTGTAATACTGGCATTGAGATATACAAATAAATAATGGAACAGAATAGACTCACACATATATGGCCGATTTATTGTTTTATAAAGGTACAAAGCCAGTTTAGTAGAGAAAGAATAGTCTTTTTAACAAACATTGCTGAACTATTGGATTGCAAAAAAAAAAAAAAAAAAAAAAAGAATTTTGTTTCATTCCTCAAAATATAGAAAATTAACACAACATGAATCACAGATATGAACGTAAACGGTAAAACATCAAACTTCCAGAGAGACATAGAGAAGAAAATATTTTTAACCATGGGTTAAGTAACAAGTTCTTAAATTATCAAAAGCACAATTCATAAGAGAAAAAAACTGATAAATTAGACTTCATTAAGAACTTCTGCTTTTCAATAGACACTCTAGATAATAAAAAGAAGAGGCAAAACTAGGAAATATATTTACAAACATATATTTGATACATCATATATTCAGAATTTATTTTTTTAAAAACCATCAAAGCCAGGTGTGGTGGCTCCTGCCTGTAATCCTAGTAATTTGGGAGGCCGAGGTGGGTAGATCACCTGAGTTCAGGAGTTTGAGACCAGCCTGGCCAACACGGCGAAACCCGTCTCTACTAAAAATACAAAATTTAGATGGATGTGGTGGTGGGCACCTGTAATTCCAGCTACTTGAGAGGCTGAAGCAGGAGAATTGCTTGAACCTGGGCGGATGGCCAGCAGGGGGTGGGGGGTTGCAGTGAGCTGAGATCGCACCACTTCACTCCAGCCTGGGCAAAAGAGTGAGACTCCACCTCAAAAAATTAAATAAATTAAATAAAATAAAAATAAAAACCACCAAAACTCAGTAATAAGTAAACAAACAAGACAAATTTTAAAAGTAAAAACACATTGAACACATTTTTCACCAAATAGTATACATAAATGGCCAAGAAGCATAGGAAAAAATGCTCAGTGTTAGTATTCAATAGGAAAATGCAAATTAAAATCACAAGGAGATATCATTATACATATTGAAATGTCTAAAATAAAAAAAAAAATTGACCCTACTAAATGTTGATGACAATGTGAATCAACTCAAATTCTCCTGTTAGTGTTAATATAAAATGGTACAAATACTTTGGTAAATAGTTTGGTAGTTCCAAAGTAAGTTAAACATACACCTACCATATGACTCAGCTATTCTACCCTAGAGTACTTACACAAGAGAAAGAGGACATATGTCCATACAAAGAGCTATCCATGTACAGTCATAACAGCTTTATTTGTAATAGCCCCAAACTAAAAGCAACACAAATATCCACCAAAAAATACACAGATAAAAAATTGTGGTATATCCCTACAACAGAATACCACTGACAATTAAAAGAAAATTAACCATGTACACACAGACCAATATGAATGAATTTCAAAATAATTATGCTGAGTGAAAGAAAACAGACCAAAAAAATAAATAAATAAAAACCAAATGATTCCATTTACTAATCTGCAGTGACTGAAGGCACATCAATGATTGCCTGGAATGGAAAAAGAACAGGGAGTGGCAGGTGGGAAGAATTACAAGGAAGGCACAAGGAAACTTTTTGAAGGAGTAGATAGGTACATTATCCTGATTATGTTTCATGAGTGCACACATATGTCAAAACTTATTAAACTGCACACTTTATGTGTAGTTTATTATTACATTGTACTTAAATATAGCTGCTTTTTTTAAAAAAAGCTTTATCTGTGCACGAACAAGTTTTAGTTTGAAATCCTGGAGCTTATGTTCTAAGCATGTTTTTTTGTGTGCGTTTTTTGTTTTTGTTTTTGTTTTTTTTGAGACAAAGTCTCACTCTGTTGCCCAGGCTGGAGTACAGTGGTACGATCTTGGCTCACTGCAATCTCCACCTCCTGCGTTTAAGCAATTCTCCTTCCTCAGTCTTCTGAGTAGCTGAGATTACAGGTGCGTGCCACCATGCCTGGCTAATTTTTATATTTTTAGTAGAAATGGGGTTTCACCATATTGGCCAGGCTGGTCTTGAACGCCTGACCTCGTGATCCACCCTCCTTGGTCTCCCAAAGTTCTGGGATTACAGGCGTGAGCCACCGCTCCCTGACTGAGTATGTATTTACAGTTTGCATATACAGACCAGGACATTTCTAAAAGTGATAGAGGCCAACTTCTTAGGTGCCTAGTGGGCTTTCCCTGAGAGGGGCATGTTCTGTTGTGTGAGAAAATGAAAAGTAGGTTTCTCCTAAGATCCACTTCTACCTCCAACAGCTTAGAAAAATGTGCAGCCATACCTGAAAAATGGAGAGCCAATTAGCAGAGGAACAATGTTTTGCCAGGCATATTCCTGGTCAACTGAGGTGTCCCCCAGTTAAAACGGTAATTGTACTAATATTTGGGGCCTCCTCAAATCACATTCTCTTGCCATACTTGCAAAGGCCTCTCATTCAATTGGAGGATCTGCTTTTCCTAGTCCTAATTATCTTTCTTTCTTTTTTTTTTTTTTTTTTTTTGAGACGGAGTCTCGCTCTGTCGCCCAGGCTGGAGTGCGGTGGCGCGATCTCCACTCACTGCAAGCTCCGCCTCCCTGGTTCACGCCATTCTCCTGCCTCAGCCTCCGGAGTAGCTGGGACTACAGGCGCCTGCCACCGCGCCCGGCTAATTTTGTATTTTAGTAGAGACAGGGTTTCACCGTGTTAGTCAGGATGGTCTCGATCTCCTGACCTCGTGATCCGCCCGTCTCGGCCTCCCAAAGTGCTGGATTACAGGCGTGAGCCACCACGCCCAGCCCCTAATTATCTTTCAAAAGAAGAACATTAAACCTTTGTTTCTGAACGTTTTCTTGGGATATAGCACTTAGTATATGACTCTATTATAACTTTTAATGTGATTCTTTGTTTAGAGCTTAATTTATACATTTACAATGATGATAATAACTATATATCTAGCTCCTGTTGAGTTGTCCTAAATCTTTAGCCCAATCTTATTTAATCTTCAGGACAATCTTGTGTGCAGTATTATTACATCTATTACAGATAAGAAAACTCAGGATTAAAAGGTTGTTTGCTCAAGGAAATATTGTGCTATTTTAGGAATGGATGTTTAAACCCAGATCCAGCTAACTACAAAGCCAGTGATACAAACTACTTTTCTATTGCTTCTCATTCATTAATTGCTTCTGTTTCCAAAAAAATTGAAACATCTTGTTGTAAACACAATATAAATTAATAAATCTTTCCATTGAAATTGTACCCTAGAGAAAATATCTGTTTCTTTCAGTATACTATGAGGGCTGGGAATTCTTCTTGATCATTTTTTCACTAATTCCTGATACATAGTAGCTACATAATAAAGTTTGGTCAAATGTGTATGTCAAGTTAATCCAGGCCTAGAGAATTTTGCTTACCGTTTAAAAAAAAAAAAAAGAAAGAAATAGATAAGAGGAATAAAGAAGAAACTTTCTCATTTATATATTTCCTAAGAAGGAGGGCAAGTTTAAATGTTAAAAACAAGAAAGGTTACCATTTTGGCTTTAGACCGGTATTAGGCTATTTGATTTGTCAGGAAATCTTGGAAACACTAATTTGACTACTGCATCAAGAACTCTGGAATATCAGGATGGGCCTACAGGGCTGAAACAAATGTAGAATGTAATCATTGGGCACCAGAACCACCAGAAGAAAGAAAGAAAGGAGAGAGAGAGAAAGAGAAAAAGAAACAAAGACAGAGAAAGAAAAGAAAAGAAAGAGAAAGAAAAAGAAATAAAGAAAAGAAAAGAAAGGAGAAGAGAGAAAGAAGAAAAATAGGGAGGCCATTGATGTCAAGACTATTTCCACAAAAGTCAGGAAGTGCACCCTGAGCTAGGTTAGTTTTACAGCACTGAATCAGCATTGGGGTAATGGCTAAGAAAGTACGACGCCAGATAAAAATAGCTATGGTAACTACACTTCTTGAAATCTTACTCTGTTCCAGGCACTGGTGCTAAGAGCTTTATATGTATTGCCTCATCTCTTCTTTTCAACAGCCTGCTAGTGAATCTATAGGAATGATTACACCTGTATTTTACACATGATAAAACTGAGATACAAAAAGTTTAAGTAACTTGCCCAAGGTTAAACAAACAGAGACAGAGCTGGCATTCTTAACTCCCGTACTATGATAAGGCACCAAAGGAAGTCCCGCACTGTCACCCTAGTGTTGATTAGCTAAGGCTGGGTGTTGGGAGAGGTGGGCTGTAGTGTTACTCCTAGCTGGTGTGAGCCCTTTTGGACCCAGAGGACAGGGGAGACTAGAGGTGGGTGATCCTTCTTCCTAATGAGTCATATTTCTGTGTGTTGGAGGGGGCAGGGGAACAAGTCAGCATCATACTTAGGACAAGGGGTGGGAGGCAGTGGGGTGTTCAGAGTTAGAATCCCCAAAGCAAAAGGAATGGGGAACTATAGCAAACCACACTTTCATCTGGACTCCTGTAGGATCCCATGTTTTTATTGATTCTTCACGTATTGGCACATTCAGCATACAGTTTTGTTGAGTGCTTACTATTCACCAGGCACTGTGATATCAGTGCTTTCTGCATAGTAAAGATCTGGTTTCTTCTCCTGTAGTTCCCCAACTGCCTGGGAGTTCTTGGTGAGTAGGGACTATCATTTTATTCTGTGTAGTCAGTAAGGAACAAAATATCTAGCATGTCTAGGTGAATGAAGAATGACTTGGATTTAAATCCTGGATCTGTCACATGATAGCTGTAAAGCCTTGGCCAAGTACTTAACTTCTCTGGCTCTTAGTTATCCTGAATGTAAAGTGAAAATTTTCCATTTTGTAAGTACAAAATGACCAAGGGAAATAATGCTTGTGAAAGCACTTTATAAAATGCAAAGTGCCATATAAGTGTTACTTCTTGCTCTCTTTAGTTTCCTCTCTGCCTCTCCCTTCCAAGTTCTAACCTACTTCCTTCTTCCTCAGTGCTTTAACCACCTGCATTCCTATTATTTCGTTACACAGCATTTCTTTAAATTGTTCCTTTTTGAAGAGCAGACCAGAAGCAAAACATAATGAGGAGGGAAACATACACTTCAAGGACAAAATTTACTTTGAAAGCATAAGCAAGTGGATCCTTCCTTATAATTTTTGCATTGCTCACTCACCATCCTACTCTTTCTCTGTGAGAGAGCTGGAGAACATTCTGTTCTTTGTGACTGTGTTTTTGAGGACCAGGTTAAAAAATGAGGCAGATTCTGAAGGCTTCATCTACGGAAGCTCTTAGAGCCTCTTAAATGCCTATTCTGTTCTGTCCTTCAAAGCCAAGTCAATCCCACAGGGCTGGGGCACAAACAAACACAGTGTATTGTCTCTCCAGGGCCACACGAGGCTCTTCCACCCCAGCTCATGGGCAGAGCCTCAAGAAAGCTGTGGTTCTTCAGTTTTGACCTCACTTCACTCTTTCTAAAGAAGTTGGCCTTGCAGAGCCATCCATGAGGATCTGAGCTCTCTGAATTTAGCCATCTGATGAACATCCTTTTTAGAACTTGTGGGCATCCTGCACAACAGCCCAGAACCAGAGCTGAAGTGGGAGGGGGCTACTTACATAAAGGTAACTTTGGTCTGAAAAACAAAACAAGCACATACCACCATCAAAAAATTTAAGTAGCTTGCCAAGGTCAAACAAATAGAGGAGACAGAGCTGGCATACTTAACTCCTGCACTATGATAAAAGTCACATTTGTGAAAGTCACCTGTGTGCTTCTTCTAAAAACACATACCAGTGTGATTTCTCTAAACTAGCAGTAAGGAAGTCATATACCTTCAACAATTCCCCAGTGCCTGTGGGCTTCTAATCCACAACAACCCTTTGTGATCAAGATCCTTTTCTAGCTTCAGTCACCATGTACCCTCTTCCAGAAACTCCTCATTTTTCATTTCATTCTTCTGTGCCTACCATGTACTATCTGCTAGGCATCTGTTCCTTGAGAAATTCCAACAGATCCTTCAAGATCCAACTCAAATGTAAAAGATACACTGGTTCATCTCAGAAGAATGCCTTGTTGAATGTTGAAACAACGCTTTATTGGTGCCTCTGTTATAAAACTCTCGTGGACCTCCTCCCATGACCTTGACCTTGTTGACAGCAAAGAACCCCACTCCTCTTTGTTTTTCAGTGTTTGACAGATAAGAAACAGTGGTTTCTGGGGCACATTTTAAGGCTTCTCATGTCTCTTTATCCCCACACCTATTTATCTACTTATATGGAGGGAGAATCTTCAACTAGGTTTACCAAATTCCACTGGTACCCAGAACACCGGAATTGGTCATTGTTCTTGTGGGGAGATCTTTCAAAGTACAAGTGGTAATGGTTGTATTAATAGCATATCTGTGAACTGTCCTACTTTCTCCTGATCTTTTTCTCCCCTGTCCTAATCCCTTACAGTTATATAACTAAAGGCTGCATCAGCATCATGACTGGGGTGGTAAAAGGACCCCCGGATTGTGTCAAGCATCTCTTATGCTTCCTTGCTTACTCCTTTTTCTTGAACACTAATAGATGTTGTCTTTTGGCCTATCATTCTTATTGGTACAGATAATTGGGTCTGCGTATTGCATGAAGCTGGAATAGTTTTAGGATTTGCTTGGTTTCAAGGCTATTTAACCTTAAGTAGTACAGAAACAATATACCATCCATGTGTTCTAGCATGCTTACTAAGCTCTGCCATGTAGAATTTGAGGCCACAGCTCTAAGTGACATTAAACGGTTGATTTGTCTTGCTTTGCCTCTTCACACATCTATTTATTCCAGGAACCTCAAGTTACTGAAAGGATGGTTGGGCCAACACAGGATTTAGGTTTCTTGATCAACACACATTCTTGCTATCATACAAATGTTATCTCTGAAAAGCATCCCAAACATACTGCTCCAGAAGATAAGGAAATGAATCAAATTATCCCATTTCCTGGGCTCAAAGCCCTGATGTTATGTTTAGCTCCTGTCTTTCTTCTGCCTTCTCTCCAGTCAGCTCCTTAAGTCCCATCAATTCTACTTTGTTACTCTGCTTTCATGACCTAACCTCGTCTCATCCCCACCTCAATTGTCCCTGGCATACTTTGGATGCCAGGAATCCTGCACTTGGATTACCAAAATGATCTCCTAACTGGACATTCTCAGTCTATCCTTATGGTAGCTTGTAATGAGCTTCCTAAAAGCACAATTCAAATCTTGTTTCACCCACTACTCAGAAATTTCAGAGGTCTTTCACTATTCATATCAGAATACTTAGGCTTATGACAAAAAAACAAGAACAAAACAAAACAAAACCATCCTGTATGATGTATTTTTTGGGAGGGGGCAGTTAACAATTAAACAAACCTGGAATTAATATTTAAATATTGGAAGATTGCTTGCAAAGATACAAATTTCCAGATTTATTTGAAAAATTAGACGAGGTGACCATACTGAACCCGAATCCCCAAATAGCAACCATCATCTAGAGGTGAATTTGGGCTTTTTAAGGGATCTCTGTGCTCCTGAAGCGGTGGCTGAGCCCTCCCCACACAATGGACACACACGCACATTCTCGGGCAAACTTTATACCCACACGGCTCATTCCTATCAATCAAATGGAAATCTTTCTCAAAAATAAAATTCAGATGACTTCTCAATCTCACGTTTGAGGACTTGACAACTATGGTAGACTGAGTAATGCCTCCAAACATGCTCACATCCCTACCACCAGAACTTGTGAATGTGTTACCTTACACACTAAAAGGGACTTTGCAGATATGATTAAGTTAAAGATCCTAAGATAAGATTATCCTGTTTATCAGGTGAGTACAATGTAATCACAAGGGTCCTTATAAGAGAAAAAAAAAAAAAAAAAAACAGGAGGAAGAGATACCAGAGAGGAGATGTGACCTGGAAGGAGAGATTGAACTGACTGAGATCAGAACCTAAGAAACTCTGGCAGCCTCTAGAAGCTGAAAGGGGCAAGGAACAAGTTCTCCCCTGGAGCTTCCAAAAGGAAATAGTTCTGTCTACACTTTAATCTTAGCCCTTTATGACTTATATCAGACTTCTGACCTCCAGTACTGTAAGATAATTAATTTGTGTTGCATTAAATCACTAATTTTTTGGTAACCTGCTACAGCAGTGATAAAACAACTTCACCCAAACTTGCTTTTTTAAATTCACCTTCTAGGACATCTTTCTATACATTTGATGTATCACTGAGAAGAGATCACTCACCCTTCTCCCAATGCCATATAATCATATAATTTCTTAATTCATGAGTTTGCTTGAACATCTGTTTGGGTTGACCATTTCCCCATCTCTCGAGTCCAAATTCTTCACAGCTCTCAAATGCCACTTCGTCTTGAAACTTGTTCCTTTCCACTCTGTTGGGCTTGACTCCATATAAGTTGATTACTTCATCTTTATACTCTTCTCCCATATTACTGGATGCTTGCAATGTGCCAGTCTTTATTTTTATTATTTACTTTCATTTTCTTACATAATCCTCCCAAAGAGAGGCCCTTACATGTGTATCTTCATGTGTGGACCCCTCAGCCTTCATACCCAAGTACCCTCTATTTTCTCTGCAAATCCCTTCCCCTTGACCACCTTTCATTTGTGAGGTGTCCACACATGTGACTTGCAGTCTTAACTCAGGAATATAAACCGGAAGAGGTCTATGCAGCTTCTGGAAGAAGGCTTGCACTATGTGGCTTAGAAAGTTTGCGGTTCTGTATAAACAGGGTATAAACCAGAAGAAGTTGGACTCCAAGTACTCATGTCCCCTTCACCCCACAGAATCCTCACCCTTTGAGGAAACACACAGCCAGAGGAGGGCCAGAATGGGACCCTCCAAAGTGCAGATACCAGGGCAGAATCCTCTCTTCTCTGGGACTGGAAAGTACTGGTTTAAAAGTCTTAGGTTGATGACTTACGTTCTCAATGGCATATACCATCCATGAGGATAAAGTTGGTAGTGTGCTTTTTCCTTTGTCTCTGTATGACCCTACTAGGTTTTGGAATGTGTATTGAGTTGGTTCCAACTGAACCAAAATTCACAGTGTAGGTAGAAGAGTCCTGAAATTACTGCCTGCCTATTGTATGTCAGTCACTAAGCTAAGTGTTTTATACATGTTCCCTTATTCAATTCTCAAAAACTTTGAGAAAGATATTGAAGATTCAAAAAGTACATTCCAGGTAGAGTAAGTAACTTGGTCAAGATCACATGGCCATTAAGTGGTGGAGTTTGGGTTTGAACTCACATCTGTCCATTTCCACCTGTCTCTTTTATGCTCCTTAATGAATGTACTAATTCTTTTATGGTGTTTTATTGAGTACTTACTATGTGATGAGTATTTCAACTGATTGCTGTTGATATGCTATTGAGTAAATCAGATATTGTCCATAACCTTATGGAGCTCACATTCCACTGAGATAGTCTCAGAATTAAGTAATGACATTTCTATGTGATATTTCCTAATAGAATAAGTAGATAGTACACAATCTTTCATAATATAGCCTCAAATTGCTAAAAGTAGACCTTCAGTTGGTGTGACAAGATGTGGGAAGCAGTATGGTCAATAGCAGTCTGCTCCCAGAACCTCTCAAACCATGATACGTCGACCCATTTATTCCCATTTACAGAGCTTCCCAAGGTATAAAAATATACAATTAGCACACTTTCATGAATAACCATAACCCTGAATTATAGAGATTCTTTCTTATATTTCTCAGACTGGAATGGTCTCTATTAGAAAACTTGCAAGCATTTGATAATGTGATGGAATTAAATGTATTAACTTACCATGGCATTTAATTTACTCTATTATTAGTATGAATGTGAAAATTACATTTGCCATGATATATCAGCATGATAGTGTTTGGGGATAGTGTAAACTATTCTGAACCCAATCTCAGCTAGGCAAATTGACACCAACTTTTGCACTTAAAAATATTACACAAAAAAGTGCAAAAATATTACACACAAAAGTGCAAAAATATTAGAAAAGTTGTTCAAGGTTACCCAGCAAATCAGAGGCCAAGGTAGATGCGGAGGTAGAAATGAGAGGTTTTATGACAGTAGTCCTGGTTGCTGAATGTGTGGTGTGTGTGCATGTATGTCTCACACATTTTTCTCCACTCTTTGATCTAACATTTTACAAAGAAAGAAGACAATGCTTTCAGGATCTGCATATGGTGTGAGGAGTGAATTCAGTGTCGCTTTTAATTGAAAGCTCTGAGGGCAAAGCTTGCAGAGCAGAGTAACAGCTGTAACACATGCAACTGCCCCGTTATGCTTGTGTCACCATAATACGCAAGCTTATTATTTTTTAATTAGGAGCTTCAGTGTTTTGTTAAATGGTAAATGTGTCAGGACCTGGGGATTTGGTTATACGCTAAACTGTTGCATTTACTCTTCGTGGAAGCTTTTGGGAGACACTAAGTCAGTTTGCAAAAGGCATGTTACTATTGTGGAATACAATAGTTAACATTTTCCTAAGCATTTGCCATTTTCCAGGCATTGGGATGAATGCTATTTGGATTCATTTATTAAGCCAACCAACCAACCAACGAAATCATACATATTCTTTGAACTCTTACTACGGTCCAGGGACTGTATTAGTGGCATTTTGGTGGAATTGGATAAGTGATGAATAAAGTTAATCAAGACTTAGTTCTTTAGGATGTATAAAACATAAAATATATGCTCAGATAGCTGAAATGGAAAATATGCTCTAATGAGCACCATAAAAACAATTAAGCGTCTTCTTCCACTCAGTCTCACTCCTCCCTAAGTTTCCCCCATCTGGGTGCAAGTCATCTCTGTTCATCCATCTTTTAGCCCAAGGCACAAATGCTGTGGTCACTCTTGATTTCTTCTTCTCCTCTTTCTATGTATCAAGTCCATTGCCCTGTGCTGCCTATTCAATCTCCAAAAGATGCCTCAGTCATCTACTTTCCCCCATTCCTCCCACCTCAACCTAAGCTCCTTGATTGCACTTTGCAATAACCTCTCAACTGTTATCCTCAATACCATTCTTGCTCCCTCTTATCCATTCTCCATACTCAAGCCAATGTGATTATGCCAAAACACAGATCAGATTGCTCCCTTTTGCTTAAGAATCTTCAGTAGCTCCCCATTCATTTATTAAATGTACTCTATAAGCCCCTGGCTTACCTGTTACCCTAAATCATCATTCTCCAGTTCCACTAAACTTCTTTTGGTTCCTCCCATGCATTTCAGGGTCTTCAAAGTGCTGTTCCCTCTGCCTTAAATGCTCTTCCCACCACTTGTTACCTGGCTGGCTGCTACATGTCCTTCAGATCTCAGCTGGAAAAAATCTTTTTCCAGGGAGAGCTTCCTGACTTTCAAGTCAAAAGTAGATCTTGATTACTTCTCTTTCTAGCATGTTGCTTCTCCTTCATAGCATGTACCACACACTCTATGTTGCCATATAATTTATCGTATATGTTTAATGTCCATATCATACACCAGAATGACAACTACAGACAACCTCAGTGACTAGAAGACAGCCTAGGTCCTATTTGGCATTCCTCAAATATTTGCTACAGGAATGAAAGAGTTAGTACATTAATCCAGGGAATAGAACCTCTGCACATGCAGAGAAAGAAAAAGACTCCTTCTACTAAAGAGACAGGTGGGGCACTTGGGAGGAAGTAGAATTTTAGGTTTGATCCTAAAAGATCTGGTCAGATTAGAAATGCGATGGGTGAGGAGATGATTGGGGAAGGTATTCCAAACAAAACAAATAGACATATGTGTGTTTGAGTCTAGGTCCTATTACCAGCTGTGTGGTCTGGTTGAATTATATTACCTCTCTCCTTTTCTGTAAATAATTAACACAGAATATGTCTCCTTCTCTGAATCCTTGTAAGGGTCCAGTGAGATGTGGATTGTGAAAATCTTCTGAAGATCACCAACCAAAAAGGGACCTGAGAAGTATCTTTGATATTTACATTTTAATATTTAGTTGCACACATTTTACTGACAACTTTGTCCAAACTTCTGATCTTTTTCATCTAAGTCCCCTTCAAATCCAGTGAATCCCTTTGTTTCACTACTTTTCCTGCCCTCTGCTGGGAACCTATTTATTAGCAAAAGCCATGGAAATACTTGGCCTGCTTTGCATGAGTTATATATATTCTTCACTGGTGTAGTATTGCTGGCCATGCTCTTTGCATCTTTAATAATTATGTTTTGCTAAACCAAAATAACCATGCACACATGCAGATGACTTGGGTCTTGACCTAGCAATAGAGATCTAGTAGCCTTCAAGTGCTGAGGAACAAGGAAGTAAAGGACCTTAGAAAAGAAACTCAAGCTTTCCATTGCTCCCTGGTCATCTGTGTTGGCAGGAGAGGTGTATGGTGCTTTTGGGGGCTTAGGGATGTGAGCTAATATTTACTTGCATGCAGGATGTGCCGAGTTTTCCAACAGTTGTATGGCTATGCATTTAATATCTCTATTTGTCACCAGTCTATTCCAACCACTATGGAAAACTGCCGTATTTTGAGCATCTCTTATGGGCTAGGCACTTGGCTGTATGCTTTACCTGTTTTAATTTAATCCTCAAAGAAACTCTGTGAAGCAAGTATTATTACACACAGTCGATGAATAAAGTCTTTTAGGGTGGTGGTTTCTCACCTGTGGTATTTACCAGAAACCCTTGGAGGGCTTGTTAAACTATAGATTGCTGAGCTCTGCCTCCAGAAGACTCTCATTCAGAAGGTCTGCGGTGGAGCCTCTGAATTTGCGTGTCTCACAAGATCACAGGTGATGCTGTTGCTGCTGAGTCAGGCACCACACTTTTGAGAACTACTGTCTTAGAGAATCAGGGACCAGCATCCACACCTAGTGTTTAGGAGAATTGGAAATCAAACCTGGATCCAGCAGAATCTGAAAATCATGCTCTTTTCTGCAATATTACACTTGCTCATTTCAGTGAAGGCTGGAATGTGAATTCCATTAGAGGAGTGAATGTATGGAGGGGAGAAGGAAAGAAAAAAGAAATGGAAGAGGGCATGAGACAAGCAGGTGGGAGAAAAGTCCCATCATGTTCAGTCATGAGGGCTTGAGAATTACTTGGTGTATCTGACTTGTCCCACCTTGTGACTCAGAAGTTACTGAGTTCATGATGAAAAGGTGTATGTGTGTGTGTGTGTGTATATATATGTATACACACACACACACACACACACACATTTGAGACAGAGTCTCCACTGTTGTCCAGGCTGGGGTGCAGTAGTGTGATCTCGGCTCACTACAACCTCTGCCTCCCAGGTTCAAGTGATTCTCCTTGCCTCAGCCTCCCAAGTAGCTAGGATTAAAGTCTACCGCCACCACATCTGGCTAATGTTTTGGTATTTTTAGTAGAGACGGGGTTTCACTATGTTGGCCAGGCTGGTCTCAAACTCCTGGCCTCGTGATCTGCCCACCTCGGCCTCCCAAAGTGCTGGGTTTACAGACACGAGCCACCGTGCCCGGCCAGCTTTTTAAATTTTTGAGGTAATAAACCATCAAAATGATCTAGTAGAAGATGGAAAGAAGGTAGTTCTCATGAAGATAGTTTCTGAGTGAGACTCAATATTTTTCCTGAACCTAAATATAAGCAGCTTCCCCAAGTGTCATGGCCTAGGCAGGTCACTTTGCTTCTTTGTCAATTTTTTTTCCATAAAATGTTGGTAATAATAATGCCCACCTAATAAAAAGGTGGCAAGGATCACAAATATAAGTTATAGGGAACCATAAAGCACTTGGCTGATGTTAATTTGATCCTCTGTTAAATTTCAACAAGCTAATAGTGTTATCATCAAAAGCATTCATGGCTTGGATTCCTGTGAAGCTTTCAATGACCCTCAGGGGGTTTAAGAGGCAAGTGTCACCTACACCTGTATGGTTATTGCACCAGTATTCACATTGGTTGAGATATGGAATCAACCTCACTGTCCATCAAGGGATGACTGGATAAAGAAAGTATGGCTCATATACATAATGGAATACTATTTAGCCATAAAAAATAATAAAATAATGTCTTTTGCAGGAACATGGATAGAACTGGAGGCCATTAACCTAAGGGAAATAACTCAGAAACAGAAAGTCAAATACTGTGTGTTCTCACTTGTAAGTGTGAGCTAAATAATGTGAACACATAGACATATATGTAGAGTGATAGTGAAGTCTCAGAAGGGTGAGAGAGTGAGTAGGGGTTGGGTGATGAGGAATTACTTAATGGGTACAATGTACTTTATTTGGGCAATGAATACCCTAGAAGCTCTGATTTCACCACTACACGATCTATGCATGTTACAAAATTACACTTGTACCTCATAAATGTATACACATTTTAAAACACAAGAGCTACCACATAGATATAGATGTAGATATAGATATAGATTTAGACATAGATGTAGATATTTGAGGCAAGTTGAGGAGAAAGGTAATGGGGCAAAAAGGTGAGTACAAACTGTGAGGGGAATGTCCTAGGTCTCCTTAGAGAAGAAAGGTGAGAAAGCCTCACACTGTACTTTATTAACAGTACCCACCACCATGGATTGGTGACATTTATATTATATAAATGCCTCAGGGCACAAATGGGAGCCAAACAGTAGAGCGGTTAAGACTGGGGGCTTCTATGTCAGCCTAACAACGTTCACATTCTTTTCTTAGCACTTAATAGCTGTGTGACTTTGGGCAGGTCACTTTTGTAAATCCCTATTTCTTCTTTGTCAATTGGAACAGCAAGACTACAACATACGATTTCTGTTAAAATTAAGTATCTTAATGCACTGACATACATTTAATAAAAAGTTTCAGCAAGGTGCCATGGCTCATGCCTGTAATCTCAGCACTTTGGGAGGCCGAGGCAGGCGGATCACAAGGTCAGGAGTTCGAGACCATCCTGGCTGACATGGCGAAACCCCGTCTCTACTAAAAACACAAAAAAATTAGTCAGGCGTGGTGGTGTGTACCTGTAATCCCAGTTACTTGGGAGGCTGAGGCAGGAGAATTGCTTGGAACTGGGAGGCAGAGGTTGCAGTGAGCTGAGATTGCATCATTGCACTCCAGCCTGGGTGACAGAGCAAGACTCCATACAAATTTAAAAAGTCTCCTTCTTTCATCTGACTTTAACATGAGTTATTCCTTGTCTCCTTACTGCCTCTGCAGGAAGCTCCCCTCCTACTTCAGTGGTACAGAACACCTGAGAACACGGGTGAATTACCCCAGTGACTTCTCTCATGGTCACAGATGAAAACCAGACGGGAATGGCAGGCAAGGTGACATTGAAGTATTGATGGAGAAAGCACCTGCATTTGCATCTAAGGAAGCCAAATTGTACAAGAAGGCATGGTGACCTCTGCTGTACACTGGGGAAGAAAAAAATAAGCAATTTACTTGCACATGGTCATGGAAAATAGCCTTGGGGAAAATTATTTATGTAGTGAATTTATGTTGGGTTGTAAGACAGATTATACTATCAGCAGATGAGGTCGGAGGAGCAGGGAGGACGGATGGTGTGTGAAGTGGCTTGCATGGGGGAGGTTGCCTGAACTATATGTGAACCTTGAAATAACAGGTGACATTTTAAAAAATTCTGGGTTAAAAATGTATTATTAAAAAAAGCTAAACCTGACATTTATTTTGCATGTATTTTATATTCACATATAGCAATATTTGAAGTATAACAATAAAAATAGCATAAGTAGACGTCTTGTTAAGAAGCAGGAATATCTGGAGACTTTTTAGCATTGCTATGTATTGTTGGTCTCTTCTGCGGATCTCAAATTCAAACACCTGGTGGGGCCAGACAGGGAGTGTTAGTGACTCCAATAGGACAAAGTCCGGGAGACAAGAAGGAATGGTGAGGACTGAAGAGAAATGGAACAAACTTACCCTATTAGAAGGGGGCAGCTGCTTCTCAGCTCCAAGCAATGGAGGGCTTAGGGTTTAAAGATCTTCTTTTGGCTTTTTCAAAAGACACTAGAAATCTAGAATCTTGTGTGATACACCTGATAGTTTAATATTGGCTGAATACATTTTAAAGAACGCTATGAGTCAAACACAATATTGGTTGAATACATTTTAAACAACGCTATGAATCAAACAAAATGTACCTTCGAGTCAGGTCTGGCCGTCAGAAAGTGATTTCTGGTTTATGCAGACATAAGGAGGTACCACGTGTGGAAAGGATTCCTAAACCTATAGGTTTTATCCAGGACTTTGTGTATTTAAGCCCCATCAGTCTTTCCACACACTGTGCAGCCAACACTTTCTGCATTAGAGGAAGTAAAGGCCAGTCTAGTTCTGTTTAGAAGAAGGCTTATGTGCACATGGCTTTGAAGTCAGACAGGTCTATTTGGAGCTAAGGCCTGGCTCCATTACTTTTTAGTACTATATGGGATTGGGTAGCCCTCAGATTCCTCATCTGAACCCAGGTGATAACAGTAACTAGATGATAGGGTCATTGTAAAGATTAGATGAAATTATGCCTGTAATGTGTTCAGCAAAATTCTAGACACATAGTAAGCATTCAATAAATATTATTCCTACTAAAAAGAATCTTGGTCCCTCTAACTATATTCCCTCATTAGACCTTTGCCTCATTCTTCTACATTTCTGCATTTACCTGACTCTTCATTACTGAAATCTGTGCCTTTGTCCTGGTCCTGCGCATATCCTTTGTCTCAAAGGCAGATTAACTTTTCAGGGTCCTACCCTCAGCACCCTGTTAGGCAGTAATTATACCTTCCTTTCTGATTACAGTTAATGAATGATCTTGGGTAGTGGTTAAGTGTAGAACAGTAGAATTTTCCACCCTTGGTGGTGCTGGTAGGAGCTTGAATATACATCTGGCTCAAACGTCTTCTGTTTAGAATCCTTTCTCTAAGGTCCCTTATAGAGTCTTCCTTGCCTTGTTTAAATTCTCCCATAGATGGGCCACTCACCACCCAGCAAAGAACTTGTTGGACAGCTTGGATTATTATAACATTCTTTGTGAGGCTCAACTAAAATGGACTCTCCTGCAGATTGTAACACTGACCCTAATTATTTTTCTCCTTAGGAGGAAAATAGAATGTGAATAAATGGAAGAGTACAGTGGGCTATAGGCATAGGCATCTGAAGTTTACCATTTTAATTAGATCATAATGAAAATCAACTTATTTCTGAGGTATTGAGGTGTTCTATTCCTGACCATGCAGTATAACACAACTTATGTGTATGTGAGAAATGTGTATGTGAATTTGAAACTATTATGCATAAGAAAAACTTACTTCATACAATATATAGAATGACATCTACCAAGAGTTTTTAACTAAAACTGATTATGTCTTTATGCAGAAAATCACTATAAATTATTGATGTAAAGTGGTTTGTTGTTTAGAAGTACAAACCACATGTCTCTATCTCCTACTGCTTACTATCAAGTGTAATGGTAATGGCTGAGTTCCTTTTCCAGTAATTTTGAAGCCAATGCTTGCCATATCTGTAAAGGATTATTTGGTTGTTGCTTATATTAAGCACCAACATGCTCTCATGCTAAGCTTGTAGGCCACTTACAAATACAACATTTTGAATATCTTGTTATGGCTTTGCATGTTTTGGCGTAACTTTAGAGGATAGCATTTAAGCTTATAAATTAAGCTTAGTCAACATTTATTGAGCGCCTTCTATATACCAAGCACTATTTTAACCCTGAGAGTAAAATGTAAATAAAATACAGTCCATTTTCCCCAGGGTTTTTTTTGGTGTAAAGATACTTAAACTGATAATTTCGAGATAATATGGGAAGTGCTATGACCGACAGGCATGCATCCAGCCCACAAGAACAGAGATAAAAATTGAGTAAAAAGTGGGACAAGATGATGCCTCATATGAATCGTGCAGGTTGAGTAGCAGTTAATAATGACAGGCAAGGTTTATGAAGCACTAAATGTGTGTCAAGCAGTAATCTACATGCATTTACACGTCTTGGCTCACGAAATCTTTATGTAAACATTATGATGTGAGTATTATTATCTCTTCATTTTTATGAATGACTAAATTGCAGCAAAGAAAAGTTAAAAGGGTTAGCTAGGGTCAAGTGACTAGTAAGCAGTAGAATCAGAGCCTGAACTCCAGAAATCTGACACCAGGACTGATAGTCACCATGGTGCACTGCTTTATTTTAGGGAAATGAAGATGTATGTGAAGGTCATGCTTGGCAGAAGAAACAGCATGAAAAGTGGGAGGTATGAGCAGGTATTATGAGAATATAAAGTATGAAGCAGAAAGAGGCCGGAGGTAAGCAAGGGAAGCAATGAGTAAAAGGTTTTGAGAAAAGAGTCTTCTGGCTGCAGTTTAGGAGACTCCAGCAATGAGCCTATTAGGAGGCATTTTAATGGTTCAGGGGAGGGATGGTGAGGAGAAGTCGAAAGGAGAAGAAACTCTCAAAATGACTGGATTGACCTGCCTGTCAGTTTGGTGGAGTAACATCAAAGTCAATTTCAATCTAGTATTACAAAAATAATGTGACATTTCTGTCAAATGGAATAAACACATCTATTCCACTTTTGCCATTTTATATTAGTAAAATAGAAATTATTCATATAAAGTTTTATAAATTAGTTTTTCTTATATGCAGACTCTCTTACTACAAATTCTCTAGATGGAGGTTTCAAGTAGCCTAATCTTATGTATTAGGGAGAGAACAAGGTAGTAATTGGTTTAGGCACCTGCAGAAAGGAAGGTGAGACATTAGGAGATGGCTTCTGAAGAACTGGGCATGTCATTAAGAAAATATAATTAAGGCCGGGCACGGTGGCTCATGCCTGTAATCCCAGTACTTTTGGAGGCCAAGGTGGGTGGATCACTTCAGGTCAGGCATTCGAGACCAGCCTGGCCAACAGGTGAAACCCCACCTCTACCAAAAATATAAAAAATTAGCCAGGTGTGGTGGCATGCACCTACAGTCCCAGCTACTCGGGAGGCTGAGGCAGGAGAATCGCTTGAATTGAGGAGGCAGAGGTTGCACTGAGCTGAGATTGTCCCACTGCACTCCAGCCTGGGTGACAGAGCCAGACTCTGTGTCAAAAAAAAAGGAAGGAAGGAAGGAAGGAAGGAAGGAAGGAAGGAAGGAAGGAAGGAAGGAAGGAAGGAAGGAGGGAAGGAAAGAAAGAAAGAGAANNNNTCACTTGAGGCCAGGAGTTCGAGACCAGCCTGGCCAACAGGTGAAACCCCACCTCTACCAAAATATAAAAAATTAGCCAGGTGTGGTGGCATGCACCTACAGTCCCAGCTACTCGGGAGGCTGAGGCAGGAGAATCGCTTGAATTGAGGAGGCAGAGGTTGCACTGAGCTGAGATTGTCCCACTGCACTCCAGCCTGGGTGACAGAGCCAGACTCTGTGTCAAAAAAAAAGGAAGGAAGGAAGGAAGGAAGGAAGGAAGGAAGGAAGGAAGGAGGGAAGGAAAGAAAGAAAGAGAAAAAAATTTAGTTGAATCTTGACTAGAGGAAGGAAATCTTAACAGATTTCAGATTTATTTAAGTTCAACATGCCTGAGGAAGGCTACAGTCAGTCATATTTCTGAATACACAGATGGACTATAGTTCCCAGACCTCGTTGCCTTTTGGTGAGGCTGTATGGCTGAGTTCCAGCCAAAGAAATGTGCTTAGAAGGATGACTAGCACATCTAGGCTTAGAACATAAAAATTCTCTTATTCTTTTTCTTTCTTCCTCTTCTGGCTTCAAGCAAATGAACATGATAATTTTGGAAGCCCCATGTTGAACATGGTAGAGCCATAAAATTAAAGTTAAGTGTGAGTCCCTGAGTCACCACATAGAGAAGAGGTGCTTACCAGTTAAGTATAGTCTTTGCACCCTATCTGAGTGAGAAATAAATAATGTTCTGCACTTTGGAAGGCCGAGGTGGGTGGATCACTTGAGGCCAGGAGTTCGAGACCAGCCTGGCCAACATGGTATTTCTACTCAAAATACAAAAAATTAGCCAGGCATGATGGCGCATGCCTGTGGTTCTAGCTACTTGGGAGGCTGAGGCAGGAGAATTGGTTAAACCCAGGAGGCAGAGGTTGCAGCGAGCTGAGATCGCACCACTGCACTCCAGCCTGGGCAACAGAGCGAGACTCTGTCTCAAAAAAAATAAATAAATAAAATAAAGAAATGATGCTACGTTCCTTAGATTTGGGAGTTTCTGTTACTGCAGCTAGGACTCAGCTAATATAGTCATTGGAGATATATATATCTGACATACATATTTGTTAACATGTTTACAGCATGTATATATATACACATATGACTGAAAAAAATTTGAAAAGTCAGAGGCCCATCAGCATAAATCACACCCTGACCTAGGAAGATAATCAACTGTCCTGAACTCAGAAAAGGTACATATTGAAAGCAACTCAGGCTATTCTGTTGCCTTCCATGGCTGTGCATGGGCTATGGGTCCAGAAGCCTTGAAGTCAAGCCCCACTTTTATTAGCTCATCCTGGGCAACAGTTTAAATCCATTAAACTCAGGTTCCTCTTTTATGAAACAGGGAAAGTAGACTGTCCCTGACTTCTTCCCAGTTGCTGTGAGGGTGAAATGGGATTCGAGTTTGTATAGTCCTTTCTTCAGAGACTGCAAAGTGCTCAATTAAAAGTTAATTATGGGGGCGGAGCAAGATGGCCGAATAGGAACAGCTCCAGTCTCCAACTCCCAGCGCGAGCAACACAGAAGACCGGTGATTTCTGCATTTTCAACTGAGGTACTGGGGTCATCTCCCTGGGGAGTGCCGGACAATCGGTGCTGGTCAGCTGCTGCAGCCCGACCAGCGAGAGCTGAAGCAGGGTGAGGCATTGCCTCACCTGGGAAGTGCAAGGGGAAGGGAATCCCTTTTCCTAGCCAGGCGAACTGAGACACACAACACCTGGAAAATTGGGTAATTCCCACCCAAATACTGTGCTTTAAACAAACGGGCACACCAGGATATTATACCCACACCTGGCCGGGAGGGTCCCACGGCCACGGAGCCTCCCTCATTGCTAGCACAGCAGTCTGCAATCTAACCGCAAGGCAGCAGCGAGACTGGGGGAGGGGCGCCTGCCATTGCTGAGGCTTAAGTAGGTAAACAAAGCCGCTGGGAAGCTCGAACTGGGTGGAGCTCACAGCAGCTCAAGGAAACCTGCCTGTCTCTG
>NW_016812346.1:330876-347892 GCF_001698545.2 Rhinopithecus bieti | reverse complement strand
GTTGCATTGGGAGTTATACCTGATATAAATGATGAATTGATGGGTGCTGACGAGTTGATGGGTGCAGCACACCAACATGGCACAAGTATACATATGTAACAAACCTGCACGTTATGCACATGTACCCTAGAACTTAAAGTATAATAATAAAAAAAAGTTAATTATTAGTACCTTCTTAATTACCAGAGACATACATGTGACTTATAGATCTTTTATCATTCTTATTTCTTCCTCCTCCTAATTTCCTTCAAATGTTTCTATGTCTCAAGTTCCTAATGCCTTTCCCAGAAACTTGAAACATGTATCAGTGTTACTTTCGCGAAAAGGAATAGACTGGGAAAACCCAGGAAGGCATTTCCAGCCCATGGGAGAGGCCATTGGATTGGGATTCTGGCAAACATGAATGGTTAGATTAGTCTTCATCCTTAGGGTGGTTTACAGCATGGGTTTGGAATCAGAAATATTTTGGAGTAAATCCTGGTGTCCCTCATTTTCCAAGGGTGTGACCATGGAAAACCTGGGCCATAGTTCTGTTATATAGAAAATAGAGATAACAATATTATTTCGTGGGGTTGCTATAAAGTTGAATTAATTAATGATTGTGCCTGGCATGTACTGACCACTCAATGCACATGGGCTATTGTTAACAGTTATTCTGTCTCTGGGAGTTCTACCTCTCACAGTCCTCTAGGAAGAACCACGGAAGCCACCCTATAATTGCAGCTGGCATTGCTTGTCCTTGTAATGTTTAAACATTACTTCTAATGCTATGTTGAAATGTAAACACTGAAAGTGACTTGGGTTTTGTTGTTGCCTTGCTACAAGGATATACATCTTTCAGAAGCTTTTACGCTCTCAAGTCACTCTTTCAGCCAAAGACTGCCTCAACTTGAAATAATGAATTCCTTTTTTCATTTACTTTGTCCTAATTGGCAATAATGGGTACACTTTACTTTATATTTGCCTTTTCTCCCTTTTCTGTATGCCCTACTCGGTGCTGCAGAGGTGGAATATTTTTAATACGTACTTTTTCCCTCCCAGCTTCCTATGCCTTGATTCATTCTCTACAAAATATGGAAACAAGGGTCTTGGAGCCACTAACTGGACCTGTAGGACCTTTCAATATTATCTTATCCTCTCTAGGTCTTATTTCCTTCATCTGCAAACAAAGAGGAGGAACTGAGTATTTTCTAAGATTCCCACTCAGACAGTTTAGAACTCAATTTATGTTGCACTTGCCATTCGTTTATTCAGTGAATACGTGTTGATTTCATACCATGCATAGGTCCACACTGCAGTAATTAATTTGCTGCAGTATAATTGTTTGCATCTCAGCACTGGGAAACAGATATAAAATGGCATAATCCCTGTCTTCAGGAGCTTACATTCTTTTAGGGGAGGTGCAAACAATTTCACTGTACTAATCTAACTACTGCAAGAGAGGCTTATATAAGTTTCAGAAGAGAATATCAAAGTGGCCCTTGCCAGTGATGGGTCAGGGAGGGACATAGCCATTAAAATAATTTAAATAAGCAAGGGAGAGATGTATTTAATTATTAATTCATGGTAGCCTTGCCCTCCAGAAGCTCTAAGTCTAATGCAGGAAATAGTAGGGTCATAATTCAGTATGTCAAGCTCTGTGGCAGAAGAATAAACAGTGCTATTCACACACAGAGGAATAAGTGATTAGTTGGTTCAAGTTACTATCCCTTTGAGCTATAAAACTGCTTCAAAATAAACCTAGAGAAAATTATCCACAAGAATATCATTTAAAAATAAAATATATTAACTTATGATGCGACTGTTGTTTGCTATGTGCTAGACAGTATGCCAAGCATGACACAGTGGTACACAAGACATTTCTTCCAACATATGGTGTTAGGAGGGAAAACAAGAAATGAAACCTAAACTTGTCAAGAATGTAAAAGCAGGGAACCAGGCTCATTGCCCTGGCTCTTCCACTTATTAACCGTGTGACCTAGAGAAAATCACTTGACCTCTCTACTCATCTCCCTGGTATGCAAACAGGGATGATAATAGGTACAAGTGAGAGTTATATAAGGGACAGGGTTCAAATAAAATAAGCGCTGTGAAAGTGCTTTGTGGGCTGTTAAGGACTCTATTCATATTAGTGATCATCATAAGGGAAAAAGAGGGAATTGGTTGTCCTTAACCCAAGATGAGAAAATGCAGTGATTTCCACACATAATGACCCATGCATCCTCAGGACTTCAAGGCCATGTACATGCTGTTGGCTCCCCAATCTATTTCCTGATTAATCTCCTTTTTCAAATGCTGATCAATAATAACTGTCTACTGAACTTCTCTACTTTGAAGTTCATCTCATGCTTGGCATGGCCAGAATTAAATTCAACTTTTTCCCGTTTCCCCCTCACTTCAGATTTTCTCTGGCTCCCATATTTCTCTTCTGAGTAAACAGTTCCCAAATCAGAACCATCTCCTCTCTCAGCCCCACGTCCATTGGTTATGAGGCCCTGGACAGTTCTCAAGTTATCCCCATGCTCACCTCTGTTTGGACGAACAGAGGCAAGATGGCGCAATTCCGGGTTCTTCATCACCAACTTTTCCCCGGCGTGCGAAAATGCAGCAGGTGCCCAGGGAGGGTGCAGACCAACCAGGCATGCGCCAGGTGACGTCAATCCGAAGAGACCAAGATTTACCTGGTCACACCTGCAGAACGCCCCCCGACACGCCCGTGCCCCGCCTATTGCCCTCCCACTCCCAGAAAAGCCACTCCCGGCGAGCCGGCGTTGCGAACTTCCTTAGTCCCCACTCCTGTCCGGACTGCAGGAACTTCGTCGGAGAGCTTCACCAGGCGACTCTCTTGGCCTCCTTTGCCGGAGGCCGACAGACCTCTCCCTACCCACCTTCTTCCCTGAAGCTAGGTGACCAAAATAAATTTGTAGTTTTGCTCCTACCCTTGCCTACTCACTGGTTCTTTTGTGCTCGCTCTGGTGGTCTTAGAAAAACAAATCAACCTCCACTACTTGATTCAGCAATTATCATCTCTCCTCTGAGCTACCGCAATAGCTCCTTTAGTGTTGCCCCTGCCTTGAGACTTTACACTCTGCTCTCCAATCCATCCATTCTACTATTCACTGAGTGATTCTTTACAATAATAACTAGACCATAGCACTCTTATCCTTAAAAGACTTCAGTGACTCCTCATGGTTTGCTCTGATAGCTTAATAATTTAAGCTATTAGGAGAATCATGAGATTCTTTGTGACCTGGATCATGTTGCCCTTTCCAGCCTCAGTTTACCAATTCCTTGTTTACCAAGCTATTTATATTGAGCTGCCTATTTCTCTTCTCTGTACCTTTTTGCTCATGATATGCTATTGGCCTAGGACTCTCTTTTTCTTCTCTTTTACCAACAACTATTATTTAAATCAAGGTTCATCTCACTATCACTCCCATGAAGGAATTCTTGGAAATACCTTCCAAGAAGGAAGGCTTAAGTCCTTCTCCTTCACACACGTTATAGCTGTATATGCTACTAACACCATCCTTGTCCCACTGCTTTTAGTATCTACAGTATGGACTAACTCTTACTCATCTCCATGTTCCAGCATGTAGCCCGGAGCCAGATACACAACAGCTGTTCAGCAGTGTTTGAACTGGCTGGTGGCTCTTCTGGATGCAAAGGAGCCCTCTTTTTGGAGTTAATAATTATATTTATGTATCTCTACAATTACACACTGATAAATATTTGCTCCCCAAATAGTCAATTTTCTGATACTTGCAAAATAACAGGGCCTTAGAATTTTGAAAGGGAATGAAAGTAAAAGGGAAGAAGACAAGGAGGGAGAAACGGAAGGAAAAAAGGAAAGAAGGAAGAGAAGGAGGGGAGAGAAAAAGGGCAAAGGATCATGTGAACTTATGAAAATAGAAGTTATTCCTTTAACATCTAGACATATCAAGAACTCTTTGTAAAGAGGGTCTGGTAGACTCTTCAGTTGATCACAAGGGAAACCCTTTGAAAAGATGGACCCTTATCTAGATCTAGTGCTCTTGATTTTTTACTAATGCCATAATACCAATTTTCATGTATTCCAACATTATCATAAGTAATTTCTTAAGAAGCTCTCCTGATGTCATCTTGCCCAAATGTGCAGCTGTGGGTTGTCCTGTTCATCTGAGTGGCATTACTAGATGAAGATCTGCAAAAAGAATATTCGAAAGGGAATGTGTTCTCATATTTTGTAGTATTGAAAAAAGCCAGATGTTTGGATAACTTAGATCTCCTCCATCTAGAACTAAAGGATATGATTCTTTATGTTGATTTTGTGTTGTTATTTCTTTTGTTTGATCTAAAGAAATTTTATAAAATCTCATTAGTCTCATGACTTCCTCCTCAATTGTCCCCAGTGACCTCTGGGAGTTCCTAAATAGTGCCTCCCGTGTGTTCACAACCAGATGCAATCACAGCACTGGGCCCTCTCCGTTTATCTTCTTCCCCTGGATCCCACTCATATACGCACACTGCCAGTGGCTAAATTCTAACTAAAGAAGTAATAGTTCACAGAAATAGTCTCTGATGTCTGCATAGAGAACAATGAACAAAATTAGTCACTATGATCCTGTTTTTATGTTTATTGCGTAAGATTATTCTTTGTTAGCTTTTATTTTGGCTGCTGGTGCCAATGTAGGAACATGGCTGATCTGATGAAAACCAAGCCTTCTTGTAAGACTTCAAGCACATTATCAGCTATGGATGGTACTGATGACTCCAAAGGAGGCAGTAGACATTTGTGGAAACAAAAGATGATTGGGTCTGTCAGTGGAAGTATAAAAGTAACCCAGATTACTCACACTAAGCTAATTGTCCTGCTCTGGTACATACATTAGTTTTAATTTTGTCACTTGTGTAGACAGATACAATTATGCTGGTCAGCTATGTGCTTGTATTTCAAGGATAATGGATCTATTTCCCCCTTCAGAATGAGTGCAATAAGTTGTTGACTAAAAATTGCTGACATTACTCTTAATTTGGGTTTCAGGCTTAACAGCAGCATTAGGAGAGATTGAGGTTAGACATTAAGAAACATTCTCACTGGCAGTACTGGAGATATCTCTATCTCTGCTGATGTTAAAATTGTTCAGAAATTTTCACCTGTCCAAGATAGAATAGGAACTTTCCTGCCAAAGACTAGACTATGCTACTTCTGAACGTTTCCTCTGACATTGGGACTTTATGATATTGAGGACTGGAGTATCTTTTATCCATTCATCCATCCGTCCATCCATTCATCATTTATTAAATTCTCTTCAACTTGAAGATTTCATGTTTTTCAATAGGGAATTAATAAATGAAAAATAACACTTTTGCCCTTGGGGAACTCACAGTCTAGTCATGGGAAACAGACGTATAAACAGAACTAGACATATAGGAGGAAGAGTTAGCCAGGTAACCAGGTGAGTAGTGAGAAGGGAGGACGTTCCAGGCAGAGTAGTGGTATATGCATGGAGGTATCAAAGCTAGAGAATAGAGCACACACCAGCTGATATATAGCCAGATCTAGGGTCTATGCCATTGAGTTGTAAAAGGTGGGTTATGGGATGTTAGCCAGGACTGGATGAGAAGAGTACAAAGAGTCCCTTTGTTTGACTTTGTGGCAGGCCTGTGAGCATGCTGCCCAGTTCTCCCTCCAAGAAACAACTGCAAAGAGTATTAACTCATTGAGAGCCTCCGACTGCTACACTTTTTGATTCATATGGAGTTCATACTCTTCTGGACGTGCTCCCAGCCAATGTCTGGCATGGTGGGGGTACCAGAGCTGAGCCGTTTCTACTTCACATAGGACTTCTCTAAAAGGCAATCTTTGCACTGAGGCTTCCCAGTTAAACTGGCCACAACTTTCCCAGAGCTGCATGTGAGCGTGTCTTTGGCACTTCTTACTCAACACTTTCTCCTTTCCTTTCTCCCCTGCATAGTGTCAGGACTGCACTATGATCTGATGCTCTTCCCACTCATGCCTGCTCTCTCTTCCCCTTCTCCCTCTCAGGTATTTCCCTCCACAAATCCTGTATATTTGTCATTCTGTCTTGGTGTCTGCTTCCTGGAGAAGCTGAACTGGCATAGATTCAGTAAGGTGTTTGGATTTTGAGCTGAAGGCAATGAGAAGACACTGAAGGGTTTTTTGCACAGGAAGATTGAGTGTTGAAACCTTTGTTATAGAAAGATTGTTGCTGTAGTGTGGAAGACTGATTTAGGAAGAGTGAGACTTGAGGCAGGGACATCCATTGAGAAGTGAGAATAAAAGATTTGAAATGGAGCAAAACCAGAGGGCAGAGTGGGAAGAAGGTAGAAACAACAGGGTATATGGAGATAGAAACAACAGGGCTTGGTGATGCATTGGTTGTCAACTGCAATAGAGGGAGAGTAAAGGATGATGGGGGCACACCAATGGTTAAGCATGCCATGTGCCTAGCCTTGAAGAATTCTTGGCATGTGGTTTGCTATTGAAGAATCCTTACATGAGTGTAGAGAGGGTAAGTTGGCAATTTCCTGTGCGCCTTATGCTATATTTCCCCTCCACCAGGATGGACACTTCAGCTAAGGAGAGCACCAATGAGGCCTCTTCCTCTCAGGAACTAGGCTGAAAGTTTGGGGAAACTGAGTCCTCAGTTGGTTAACACTCAGGGGTTGACAGAAAGAGAGGTGCCTGAGGCAGTGGTTGTGTCAACCTAACAAGGTACTATAAGGCTGTAGGAATCTGTATTAGTTTGCTAGAGCTGCTATAACAAAGAACCCAAATTGGGTGCCTTAAACAACAGAAATATTTTGTTTCAGAGTTCTGCAGAGTTCTGCAGAGTCTGAAATCAAGGTGTCAGCAGGGCCATGGTCTCCCCACTGGAGACTCTAGGGAAGAATCTGTTTCTTACCCCTTCTTAGCTACTGCTGTCATCACATGGCATTCTCCCTGTGTGTCTTCACATCTTCCCTCTGTGTGTGTCTTTGTGTTTCTTCTCCTCTTCTTATAGGAACACCAGTCATATTGGATTACAGGGTGGCCCTTTTCTAGTATGACCTCATCTTAATTAATTGTCTGCAATGACCCTTTTTCCAAATAAGGTCACATTCTAAGTTCTAGAAGAACATATATTTGAGGGTCACTATTCAACCAAGTTCAGAAGCCTCAAGTGAAAACTTAGCAAATCCTGAAACCCTTCACTATACCAACATTACATTATGAAACCGTGAAAACTACTTTTACCAAGCCTAACTAGATCTAAAATCTGGTTCTGGCTGCCATTTCTTCCTCCACCATCAGTGTAGCATGTATATCTTTGTAACCCGTCTGGGGCCCACATAAAAATTTCTCTCCAAGGTGCAAGAGGCTAGAGTCAGGCATCAGCTCAGGTGATGGAGGATCCTCTCTCAATTTATCCAGAATTTCTGTCAAGTTTTCCATCACTCTGTTTCCCTCTAGATCAGCCACCAGTTGGTCAAACCTCAGACAGTGGATTCATCTAGTCTATCCTGTATGATCTTGACATGTGAAAACACTTACTGTTGCATGCCACTGGGTTTTAAAGGTTGTTTGTTATGCAGCACTATAAGGCAATTGATAACTAGCACATTCTTTAAAGTGAGTGATATTAGGAATATCACTGAGTCTCTATTTTGTACTTTTTCAATCTATAAAATAATTATAACAAGACCTACCCCATCAGAATATTTTGAGTATTAAATAAGGTGACTCAGCATGTAAGATATGGTTATTTCCTGGAAACACTAAAGGCCAAATATGTGGATTTTAAGATTGCATTATAAGACAGTCATCCACATCTCTGTCCCAGGGATCATGTTCCAAATAATATTTCTGTATCCCAAGCATTGTGGATGTGCTGCACATGGGCTACCGTTCAGTGCCTTCCAAGCTTCAGAGGGTGACACTATTAGAGATTCTCTTAAATTAAATTCTAGAGTTAACTGTTTGCAGAATTCATGTCACCAATGGGTAAGGCAAAGAAACCAGAAGGTGAAACATCACCTTTATGATATCGATTGGAAAAGACCTCATGGAAAAGGTGACAAAATAGAGAAATACTGGAAATGGCATAAGCTTTAGAGATGGGGGGGATTCAAAACCTGGGCTTATTTGCTAGCTATGGAACTTTAACAGGTTATTTAATCTCAGTAAGCTGTGGTTTTTCCACCTTATAAATGGGAATAAAACTAAGAATCTTGTAAAATGGTTAAGAACATTAAAGATAATGCACGCATTGAAGCCATCTAAGATAAAGTAGGCACTCTTGCATCTACATGTCAAAAACCTTGCCCCTTTTAGTTGGTCTTGGAGCATAAAGGCTTGGGGAACAGACATCCTGGCTAACATGGTGAAACCCTGTCTCTATTAAAAATACAAAAAATTAGCCGGGCGTGGTGGTGGGTGCCTGTAGCCCCAGCTACTTGGGAGGCTGAGGCAGGTAAATGGCCTGAAGCCAGGAGGCGGAGCTTGCGGTGAGCTGAGATGGCGCAACTGCACTCCAGACTGGGCGACAGACCGAGACTCCGTCTCAAAAAAAAAAAAAAAAAAAAAAAAAAAAAGAAGAAAAAGAAAAAAAGACTTGGGGAACAGAAAGGCAGGTAACATAAATAATTTTAGGTGCTGAACTATGCCTGGGAATTTGGATAAAGAAAGCAGCAAAGAAGTTAGTCTTTTTTGTGTGTCAGTTTTAATGCACAGAATTTTTTTCCTTTGTATTGTCTTACACTATATTTAGGTACAAGGTGTCCCAGAACAAAAGCTGGACGTTATTTTTAAATGTGCAAAACAATGACATGATTGGTATTCTATACTATTGGCATCACATTGCCAAACACATGAAAATTTTAGAATCAACTATCTGCTTTTCACATATGTCTACTGCAATGTTGCAGTCTGACCCTGCTTTAAATGTCTTTGTGGCTTTGACTCTAAATGTTAAATATGACGCTTTACATTTGTATAGCACTTAATAATGAAACTCTTTTCCAGATATTATTTTATCTTTGACCTCCTCAGCAACTCAATTGAATAGCAATTCTTATCCACAATTTGAAGATGGGGAACAGGTTTTGAGTAATTAAATGGTGTGTCCAAAGTCACAAAATTAGTAGATACTGATCTAAACCACGAAGTGGTAAGGAAGATGTGAGGCATTCCCTGAGACCTCTTATATGTCTGTCGCTATGCTAGATTCTTTACTTTTAACTTCTCTAATAATCACAAAACACACAATCTTCTGTGGCAGATCAGCTGGGTACCTCTTTATTAGTCACTGTTCCATCCTCCAGTCTGACTCATGGAACCTACATTTTCTTTTCACATGTAAGCTCAATTGTGCTTAAGAAAGGGGGGCTCCAAACCTAGCCTTACATGACAATTTATGGGCAGTCCAAACTGACCATGATGACCCATTGTTCTTTCTAGTGACTGGTGCGGAGATGGGCATATGGTCCAGCTTAGCCAAAGATTTAAAAGGGGAGTTTTCTGGAAGTTTTGGAAAAGACACACTCTCCTTCTCCCCCAACACCACTCTAATAAAGAGAGAGCAAAAGATACATAAGGACAGCCCCCAACTCCGTCTTTCCTGCTCTGGGTGTTGCCATATGAGGGTCTGATGTTTGGAGCCATGACAGCCATTTCAATCATGAAGAGAAATTAAAGCAAAGCAAAACAAAACAGAGAAGCTGAGCTGCAGACTTACACCTTTGAGCTATACAATGAGTCAATCTGGAAAAGCTGACTTTCGGATTTCTTGTTACGTGAGTTAATTAAAAGTTTTTATTGCCAAAGCCACTTTTAGTCACATATTCTATCACCTGCTCTTGAAATCATCCTAGATGATTCAGCCTTACAAATAGGCATTGTGATCACTGTTGATAAAACTGAGGAACAAAGAGTTTAAGTAGTCCAAGGCCACTAATGCAGAAAGTGACAGATCTGAAATTTGAACTTTCATGTGTCTGACTTGGGCCACAAGGTAAAACTGCCTAATTTATACTTTGGCCTGATAATGATCCTCTTTATTTTGTGCCTCTCAATGCTGGGGAAAGCAATGAGGAGAGGTGGGAAGAGCAGAGGACTCAGAGGTAAAAATTCAGACTTCAAGTTCTAGTTTTACCATTTTGGAAGAGTGTTACTTTGGGCAAGTCTCTTGATCTCTCTGAGACTCAGTTTTCTTCATCCATCAAATGAGGATAATAACCTCTGGCCTGTTTCCTTCCAGGGCTATGGTGAAGATGACAAGAGACAAGGTATGTGGAAATCTCTCTCTACTGTAAAGGATAAAAGATTCTTCTTTTTAGAGAAGACGTCCTCAGGGCAGACATGGTCTCCTTGTGAGGTACAGTAGAGACTAAGGATACTAATGGTCCCTAACATGAGTACTATAATAATGTTATTGCTTTTGATAAATTTATAATTTGTAAGTTGTAAATTCAAACATTCTCCCCTCTGAATGCCATTCTCAAGGTTAATGAATGAAATACGTAATTTTCCAATCCCAACAGTTGGTGTTAATTGGAAGCAAACACATACCTTCAGGGTTGATCTCTCATAACAAGTCAGTCAGATAACTTAACCTCAAAACAATTCATTACTGCACCACTCAGAGCTCTGGGAACATGGTAGACATTTCAAAGGATTTAGATGTGTGTGCATGTTTCCCCCCACCCATTCTCTTTGCAAAAATAGTAAACTAGAAGCAAGAAGAGGACCAAGGGAAATTTAAGGGAATAAGATAGAGAATTTTTAAATAACTTGAAACACTAAATCCATAGGATTTAATTAGAAACAACCCTGGAGGTTGCCAGCATTTGCTACTTATCCATGATAGAATATTTTACAATATTTAAAAATCATTACCTGAAAGGTGATTTAAAGGTACAGGACACTACACTTAGGGTCATGGGAAGAGATAATGATACAACAGAATGTAGAAGCCATATGACTCCAAAGGAATAAGATGTGTCTGTCATACACATACATACCTGAAAGGAACTATGAATTTTGACTTCCTGAGAGAGGGACTTCAAAAATTCAAAGTCATATACAATTTTCTTAAAACAAAACTTTGTGTTTGCATCTCTTTTCTCAAAGTTATAGGAAAAGGATATAGTTTGCACAGTATGTTTTTATAAGGTTCTCCGTTGATTCTGTGCTTACTGTATGCAGGCAGTGTTCTAAGCATTTTACATGTATTTGCTTCCATTTAGTTCTTACAATAATCCTGTGAGGCAAGTATTATGATCACTCCCATGTTAAAGATGGGAAAAATGAGGATCACAAAGATTAAGGAAGTTGTCTTACAGGACCCAGCTGGTAAATGAGGAATCTGGAGCAGAAACTTAGCTGACTCTGGAACCAGTTCCATACCACATTTAAACATCCTCTATGCTAAGTTGACAATTTATGTATATTTGTAGAGAATTAAGTAAATTGTATGGGGGAGTAGGAGAACAAGAGGCTTTTCCATTTTATTTTGTTTTCTTATCCTTGAAATAAAATGGATACAAAGGGTGTTGTGCTAAGACCATTCGATCTGAATATTTTGTCTCCTGCCTTTCTCACGGTGCCACCTCCTTAGTTTTAAATTCTCCATCTCTGGGTCAGATGATCTCAGCTGTCCTTACTGGTGGGCTCTCTGCATCCAGCCTCACCCTCTTTCAATCTGTCCTTTAGAGCAAGCTTTCAGTTACAAAAATCCGATCCCTTCTTGCCTCTGGTGAGACAATGTTATCACTGTCTGCATGTCCTTCAGGCAGGCACCCACAAGTCTGGCTTACCATGCAGAAGCCCCCCTAATCCTGCCCTGGCTAAAAATGTGCGCTAATTGTATGCATTTTTATATACAAATACTGAGTTTTGCTGCAGAAAATATTCTTTAAATTAGTCGTTTTTAAAAAACTGCCATCACATCACACCTCCTATGGGTTACCAAACATTCTGAGCTGTGTCTCCTCTTGTGTCTTCATCCTTTGTTCACTTCACTTATCATTTAAGCAAAATAGGTGTAGTATCTAGGGTCTATGACACTTTTAGGGGCTAAAAAATGTTTTAATTAAAAGAAAAACTAAATATAATATACCTTGGGTTATATTTATCTTTATACCAATGCAGTCATAACATATAATTATATGGTTTTTATATATATATATATATTTTTTTTACAGAGGACAGGCCCATGAAATCAAAAGTTCCCAAGATCAATGAAATTTATAATGCCACCCTGACTCTCCCTTCTTTCTGTAAGACCCACAGCCCACATGGAGAAATCCTGCCCATTCTTAAAAAAATCTTGACCAAGTGTCATCTTCCATGAAACCTTTCCTGACAACTCCTCTCAAGCATTTTAATTAATGCATGTATTTATTCATTTATATATCACTTTTCTCTTTCATTGGCTCTTCCTCCAAGAAGGCAATTTCAAGCAGAGAGTAAAATAATCCTAGCCAAGAAATAAGAACATTGATTATATGCCAAATCCAGTGGTAAGTGCTTTACCCACGTTCATCTGCTTTAGACTCACACTATGGGGTAGACATTATTATTATCATCCTTATTTTACATTTGAGAATATGGAGGCTAACAGAGATTGAAATGTTATCAGTTACAAGTGGCAGAGTGAGGGCTTAAACCCAGGCCTACTGGATCTGGAGGCTGAAGTTGGCTGTCTTGGTAGCAGGATATTGGGGAAGAGCCCTCTTCACTGGCTTCATGATTCCAAGTAGAGAGATGTCAATACTCTAACACTTTTGGAATTTTGTTTTTCATCCTCTACCTCTAGCCCTGGATGGAAGAATGACCATGTGATGCTTAGGCCAGTCACTTTCCTCTTCATCTTCTCTTTTTGGAATTCACCCATTTGGAGAGAGCACGTTCTCTGGTTTGCTCCCTACCATTAGAGAAGTCTGGAAGGCCTGCAGCTCTTCAGCTCCTCCTTTTATGTCTATTTTGATATTCGTGAGGTTTACATACTCAACCATGTCTTCAACTTCTCATGTGGTTGTAAAGCTGACACTTTAGTTAGTCTCTCCTTTGCTTTCATATTTGGGCACAGAAGAACAGTGAGAGTTCTTTGGGCTTTTAAAAACACCAACATGCTCCCAATCATAAGGCACAAAGATAACTCAGAGGAGGATCGGATAAACTATTTTGAAATAGAGAGGACTTTTGAGAAATGGGGTTGGGTATTCTGAGCTGAATTTTAAATGCCAATCTCTATGTAGCAGAAAACAACATTGGTTTGAAAGTAAAGTATTTTAATTCAACATTATATTGAGCTCCAGGATTACACTAACTAATTAAACAGGCATCATTCTTAATGGCAGCAGTAGCAGTGGAAAATCTATGAATTTAAAGTACTTACTATTACTAGGGTATTAACACCTTACATGGTGTATTTCATTTAATTCTCACAGTATCTCTTTGTTAGCAAATACCTTCTGTTTCATAGATGTATAAAGTATTATTCAGAGACGTTAAGTAATCTGCCAAAATGATCAGAAATAATGTAAAACAAAATTATAATTGAGGATTCAACCTACTTACCTGTCTCCCGTGC
This sequence comes from Rhinopithecus bieti, assembly GCF_001698545.2. Taxonomy (NCBI): domain Eukaryota; kingdom Metazoa; phylum Chordata; class Mammalia; order Primates; family Cercopithecidae; genus Rhinopithecus; species Rhinopithecus bieti. Next base: position 334,315 of record NW_016812346.1, on the reverse strand, counting down.
CAATATATTTATATTATTCACAGTTATTTTTCACCATCTCACTGCCTTGAACTTACCTCCTGTAGAGCTCTTATCTCTAGATATTTTGATGATCTGTTTCCCTGTCTATCTCCTCTAATAGAATGTGAAATCCATGAGGGTAGAAATAGTATCCTACTCCTTTTTTATCTTCTGCTCTTAGCATATTTCATTTCTTCAGTGATATCTGTCTTCTGAGTTCTGCTATTTGCTAGGCACAATATGCAGTGTGGGCCACAAGCTGGTGAACAAGACAGACATTATATCATTCCTACCCTATGGTGCTGATACTTTATCAGGGTAAACATAAAATGAACACATTAAAAAAAATGAGCGACTTAAGATCAATATAAGTACTGTGAGATAAAGGAACATATTGGGTAGGCTGGATAGAGGGAGAATGGACAAGGAAGGCCTCACTGTAAATTCTAAGTTGAGACTTGAGGGATGGACAAGAGCCAAGTTCAGGGCATAGACATTTCAAGAGGAAGCAAAAATATGAGTGAAGGATCTGACATTGGAAAGATCTTGACATGCTCAGAGTTAGAAGATGTGAAGAGTAGCAAATGAAATTTACAGAGCCTTGGGGAGAGCTTTGGATTTTAATTCAAGTGCAATAGGCAGATATTAAAAAATAATAAACAAGTAATGATCACAGGGGTGAAGAAAAAAGAATGTTGCTAAAATTCTTTTGAAGGTGAAATTGACAAAGATTACAGGGGATTGGTTGCAGGGTGAGGGAGGAATCAAGGTTGACCTGAGGGAAGGCTTCCAGCATGAGCAACTGGGTAAGTAGTGGTACCATTTACTAAGATGGGGAAGGCTGGGGAAGCATAGATTGGAGAGTATACTGGGGAAAGTAGTAAGCATTAACATGTTTGAGATTACTATCAGATATTCAAGCATGGTTGTAAAAAATTGACAAATGACCACAGCTTATCTCTATTTGGTTACATTATTGCCATTTGTTGGTGGGCATGTTACAACACCTGGATGCAGAAATAAGTAAGTGTGCAACTCAAAGTAACTCCCAAGAGCCAGCATATATCCCTATCAAATGTTGGCTTGAAACCATTTTTAGAAAATTTTAAATGCTGAAAAGTACAGTTGTGACTGAAAACAAGAGTAAGTCTCCCATCTCCCACACCTGCCTTGCATTTACTTCAACTATAGTTCTAGAAATCTAGCTTGGAATAGAGCTGAGATTGAAATATTAAGACACGAGGTTTGCATCTTCAGGATACAGCTCTTTAACCTCTAACGTATACTCATTTGAACAATAGTAACAAAGCAGCTTGTAAAAGGGTAAGGCCACCTTCTAGCTTCTAGCAGGGAACAAGACATATGCAAATGAATATTTACTCTCTTGCAAAGCAAACATGGTCAGTTATTACAATGGGCCAATGAGGGTATAGTAAAAAATCACAATATGAAAAATAAACAGAATTTAAATGAAAAAATATTAATCATAGAGCAAAATGCTTGGTATGGAAATATCATGAGAACATGGAGGGGACAAATCTCGTAATACATTTCCAAATAAATGATGACAGTTTTCATTAGATGTCTGTGAAGGGCATTAAATATATTCTGTTGAAAAATTATTTATAAGAAAACTAACTTGCAATTTTGTTGGTGTGGTATTAATATGTTTGACTCAATAGGTAGACTTATAAAATATATAGTGTAGCTCAGATAAAAATATACATCTTTAGATCTGAATTTTTCTGAGATATCTCTATGTTACTTTGATAAAATATTGATAAGATTGAGATAACAACTATTATAAGAAATAGCTTAGAAATGCCCTAAAAAAAACCCTAAAAATTTGCAATTTCTTTCCCTGCTTTGCCTTATCTTCTCTACTGAAATCTTGTAGACAAGGCTTCTATGCTTCCCCAACACTCTGATAAGGACTGTATTTAAGGCTTCTTTCTGTTTCTCAATGCTCTGATCCTTGTGAGGACTCAGGACTACTTGTGGCCTTGTATGAAGGCCATCAGTGGTAACTGAATGGTTCTAAGCACAATAATATAACTCTGACACTCTGCTACTTACCTTTCTTTAATGGCTTCCCAATGCCACCTGGATGGCATTCGAACTCCTTAGTCAAGTTTACAGAGCCCTTTCTCACTGGCCCTTATCCATAGCCTTATCTTCTGACCTCACACAAACAAAGAGTCTTCAAAAACTTCATAAAAGATGCATATTGTGAAGAAACTATGCAAGGATTTCAAACTTTTTTTTTGCACCAAAATAAACTCATACTAACTTGTTATAACATGGCTGAACAGGATCTAGTTTGAGATACTAAGAAGGATAAGGCATCAGTTTGAAAACAGCCAATATCAGAGCACATGAATTCTGCTAAAACTGAAGCAAGAACAACCATCAAATACGTGGGGAAGCTTGGGTAAAAGAATGCTGAAATCATTGATGTCTTACAGAAAGTTTATAAGGACAATGCCTCAAAGAAATCATCAAACTACAAATGGATCATTCATGTTAAGAAGGGATAAGATGATATTGAAGATGAAGCCCACAGGGGCAGGCAAACCACATCAATTTGTGAGGAAAAATTAGTCCATGCTCTAATTGAAAAGCACTGATAATTAACAGCAGAAACAATAACCAACACCATAGATGTCTCAATTGATTCAGCTTACATAATTCTGACTGAGAAATTAAAGTTGAGCAAACTGTTCACTCAATGGACAAATGCTGAGGAATGCTAAAACCATTGTATCCAGATTAACTGCAGATAAAAGCAGAGATTTGAATGGAAATTTTAAAAAGTGTGACCAAACTCCTGAAGCATGTATTCAAATAATTATGACAGAGGTGAAATGTGGCTTTACAAGCACAATTCTGAAGACACGGCACAATCAAAGCAATGGCTACCAAGAGGTGAAAGTTGCCCAGTCAAAAGAGCAAAGGTAAAGGCAACAGTTTTTTGGGGATGCTGAAGGCATTTTGCTTATTGACTTTCTGAAGGGCCAAAGAATGAAAACATCTGCTTATTTTGAGAGTGTTTTGAGAAAGTTAGCCAAAGCTTTATCAGCAAAACACCCAAGATAACTTCCCCAAAGTTTCTGTCCACCATAACAATTCTTCTGCTCATTCTCCTTATCATACAAGGGCAATTTTGCAAAATTTCCTGTAGAAAATCATTAGGCATGCACCCTACAGTTTTGATTTGGCTCCTTCTGACTTCTTTTTGTTTCTTAAAACATCTGTAGAGGGCACTCATTTTTCTTCAGTTAACAATATCAAAAGACTGCATTGATATGGTTAAATTCCCAGAAACTTTGGTTCTTCAGGGCTGGACGAAATAGCTAGTATCATTGCTTACAAAAGTGTCTTACTTAAACTTAATGGAGCTTCTGTTGAGAAATAAAGTTTATTTTAAATAGAAATATAT
>NW_016812346.1:314592-330685 GCF_001698545.2 Rhinopithecus bieti | reverse complement strand
CTTACAAAAGTGTCTTACTTAAACTTAATGGAGCTTCTGTTGAGAAATAAAGTTTATTTTTAAATAGAAATATATTTTATTATTAAAAATATTAAATTCTATATTAAATTCTATGTTAAAATAGAAATATATTTTATTTTACCTTTTATTTCCATTTTGTGTGTGGACTTTTTGAAGTCCCTCCATACCTGACAATCCAGCTAGAACTATGGCCCACATACATTTTTTTCTGACTCTTATATCTCACTGTTTCATTGACCTACAACCTCATTGCCCTTCAAAACCCACAGCTAGAAAGGTGTTCACCTAGTTAACTCCTGCTTGTTCTTGCTTTTAGACTCAATCAACTCATCATCTCTTTCAGGGAGCCTGTACCATTTCCATCACTCTGGCATACTGCAAAGCACCCTACTCTTACCCTGATTATGGCACTTCCATCGTGTTACTAGATTTATTTCTACGCTTATCTTTATTAATCTTTATTATAAGACCTAGAGTTGCTTGAATAAAGAAGCTTCATCTTCATCTTCTATTGCCATCACCTGGCACACTACCAATGGGTATTCAATGTGTGTTTTTGCTTGTTTTTTTGATTGAACAAAATAATTCAATGTTCATTTCACTCTACCTTGTCCCAAATCTCCTTGTTCATCACTTGCAGAGATACTCCCTAGCCTTGAAAATAAGAGTGTGTCACTTCAGGGGCAAAATCAATAGGCTTCTCTTAAGTAATGGGTAGTTGGAAATAAGAAAGGAGGATGCGCTTTGATCAAGTTAAGGGTACCCTAGAGAGTAAAGAATGACAGTCAAGGTGTGCCACAATGTGACAAAACATGTTAATTTCACAAAGGGAGCCTCTCAGAGTTTTGCAGAGGGAGTAGACGTGGTCATCTGAGAATATACAAAATACCTCGTGATCCTCCTAAAGTTTCTTTTTCGATTTTGGCAGAGTTGTAATTGACCACCCACACAGGCGAGATAATGTAAAATCTTTTGAGTGTAAATTCCTGGGAAGCCTCATTCAAATGTGGATAGCATGGAAGGACCAGCTTTTGTGTATATATGTGTGTGCACTTTAATTTTAAAAATAGCATTCTAAAATCTGGCTGATAATGAAAATAATAAGCAATGGTAGTTTATAGATAAACTCATTACAGTTTTTTTTAGAGGCAAACTTCACCAAAAAATGCACAGTTCTTGAATTTCAATCAGACACATCACTGGAGACTGCATCTTTAATGCTGACCTGGTAAAGTTATTCTTCCTGAATATAAGCCATTGTCTTTGTTTTGTTAGAGGAGGATGGAGAAATGAAATTACCTGGTAAAAACAAGCAAAGAGGAGTTTAAGTGTCATGAGGGAGCATCCTTGTTTGTAGTGACTTTCATTTCAGTTGGCTTCATGAAACATTTATTGTGCAGCTACCATGTGCCAAGGCTAGGTCCTGGCGTTACGGAGGTGAGAATGCCATTGCCTAAAAGACATTAACCAGTAAATAAGGGCCTGTGTTCTAAGTAAATTCCTATTCTATTAAAAGTCATCCTTTAAATGCAATTTTCTCAAAAAAACAAAAACAAAACAAAACAAAATCTGTCTCTGTCCTGGGTCCCACAGCATCCTGTTCATTCCTGTATTCTGCCTACTAAATGTTAGTGATTATTATTATTATGCTCTTTCTCACATTATTCTGATATTGTTGGCTTCTGGGTTTTCCTCTAGACTAAAATCTCCTTAGAAAAAAGGGGCTGTGTTGAAGTAGGCAGGAACATGGATGCTGCTTTATAGCACATGGGTTCAAATCCAAAGTCTGCATTTATTAGATGAGTGATTTCAGGCAAGGTATTTAATAGCTCTGTGCCTCAGTTTCCCTCTCTGTAAAACGGGAATAATAATATTACCCACTTCAAATGACTGTAATTATGACAAATGAGTTGATATATGTATGTTTAGAACGGTGCTTTACAGGGAGTAAACACTCAATAATATTAACTATTTGAAATTTTTATACATACACACAAAGTACCTGCCTCTGTGTAAAAGCTGCTTGTCTACATTTCCAGTTCTTGCTTTTAGCTTAACATCTTACCTATAATAGATGTTAGTATGCATTGTTAGATGGTGTTTCCACTCACCTTGTCTGAGAGAGAAACCTGGGACTTATCCTCAGAAATATCCTCACCCTTTCTCTCCACATCCCATCTGACATCCACCTTCTTCATTCTAACTCCACACCAGCTCTTTAGTCATGCTCCATCATCCCTCTCGCCCCTACTGTAGTTTCAGTTCTCACCATTACATGCCTGGACACTGCAGGAATCTTCAAATTGTTCTGTGTCCTTCTACTTTGATATCATGTGGTCAATTTTCAATGTCACAATCTGAGAGGTCTTTAAAAATATAAAACAGGTAAAATCACACCCCAGTGTAAAACTTTTAGTGGGTTTTCCTGAGACTGAAAACAAAATTCTTAATGTGGTTAAAGAACTGGAATGTGATCTTGTCTCTCACTAACAATTCAGCTTCACCTTGGGTCGCCTGTGAGTCTGTTCCCATTTCCTTGAAGGTAGTGATCTCTGCCTTCTCTCAGGATCTTCCATTTGCCTGTAATGTTCTTTCTCTGACTGATTCTATCTTTTAGGGCTTAGCCTAAAAGTCACTTGTGCAGAGCAACCTTCCCTGGTTCTCCATCCTCACTATTCCCAGTCATTACCTAGCCCTCCCCTTCATGTAGCTAGCACAATTTGTGTGCGCATAGACTTATCTGAGTGATTGTTTTTCACTGTTAATCTCTCCACCAGTTTGTAAGTTTCACAAGGACAGGTGCTGTGTTTGTTTCATCCAGTTTATCCTCAATGCTTAGCAAAATTCTTGGTGCTCAATAAATAATTAGCAAATAAAAGAATGTCCAATAACTATTTATTTAGTAAATGCATAGGTTGCAGCAACGAATGAACTAAAATAAAATCTTTTGGATTTGCTCTGCAACGAACACTAGGGCTCTGATATGCTTGTTTATTTTCTTTCCTCTGCCTGTCATGATTTTACCGCTGAAGGAGCTACATTACAAAATATCTAAATACAGAGAAAGGGCCATTTCCACTCAGAAGAAATTAAATGTATCTTTGATCTCAGTCACTGGAAGTTCCTGTGATAAAAACAACCCCAAATTTGTTCCTGCAAAGAAGCTCTCGGCAGTGAGCAGTGTACATCATGTCTGGTCTTGTTGTGATGTGTGTGTATGAATACATGTAGAATCATTTCCAGCCTTCCAGAAACCATATTTCAAAAGCCTATATTAAAACACTCATAAAATACTAATTCAGCCAATAATTATACATGGCAGTGACCTGGGGTGAGAAGGAAAAGAAGTGAATTAGATTTGTAGAGATGAGAACATTGAGACCCTGAACAAGACTAGGTGAAAAATGAAAGTTATACATATATATGGAATTGAAGACTGATTAGAGACCCGCAGAAGGTTAGAGATGACAGGAATCTTCATGAATATTTGATAGAAAATAAGAAGGAGACAGTAACACAGGACTTAAGATAGAAGTGCAGAATCAGACAGACCTGTGTTCAAATTGTGGCTTTGCCACTTACAGCTTTGAGATCTTGGCCAAATTATTTGACCTTCCATATTTGCAATTCATTATCTAAAAATAGAGACAATAATACCTTTCTTAGAAGATTTTTGTGTGACCTATATAGCAAAATGCACATAATAAAAATGTATGTAACACAGTGCTAGGCATCCTCTGAGTCCTCAACAAGGGTTGTTGTGATTATATAAATCTATTATTTTATGAATGGAAAATATAGGAAGGACTCAAAGTGAAAACACCATTTGCCAAAGGCTATGTGGCAAGGTAGAGATCAGACAAGGACTGTCATGTATGACCAATAATTGCCAGGATTTTATTCCTTTCTCTTCCCTATTCTTCCCTTCCCTTCCTATCCTTCCTCACACACATTATAGAACACACAGCAACAGATGGAGGACAATGCAAAAGCCATTAAAAGGTCTTTCTGGTTCTGGCAATATGTCTATTAAACTATATAATTTGACAAACTTCCTGTTATTAGCAACCCCTGTTATGGCATGTATATAAATTGAATAAAGATTTTAAAAAGTCTTCATATGCATAAGCTCAGTTTGAAATAAAGAAATGTAATTCTTCAGTTTCAGGAAATGCAGGCAGTGCTGAACACAATCTGAGAGCTGATAATTTAGCTGCCTGGAGCCAAGACAGGGATGGGAATAGAGTCAGTTTCTATAATATTTCATTACAACTTGAAGACATGAGATGATATCTTGGTCCTGCCTGAGACAGGTAGTTTTAACCAAGACTTTTGTATAAATCTATGGTTGTAAAAGATGGGTTAGAAAAAAAAAAAAAAGGGGGGGCAGCCGGGCGCAGTGGCTCATGCCTGTAATCCCAGCACTTTGGGAGGCCGAGGCAGGCGGATCACGAGGTCAGGAGATTGAGACCATCCTGGCTAACACGGTGAAAACCCGTCTCTTCTAAAAATACAAAAAATTAGCCGGGCATGGTGGTGGGCACCTGTAGTCCCAGCTACCAGGGAGGGTGAGGCAGGAGAATGGCGTGAACCCGAGAGACAGACCTTGCAGTGAGCCAAGATCGTGCCACTGCACTTCAGCCTGGGCGACAGAGCGAGAGCGAGGTTCCATCCAAAAAAAAAAGCGGGGGGGAGGGAAACACCAGTTTTCCACATGAGGAGATGCAGAGAGATTGTGTACAAGTTCATGTTGTAGCCTACGTCTAAGCTCTAGTTGAGACAAAAAGACAAATGTTTAAATCTTGAATCTATGTTTCATGTAGATTTGAGGTTCAAATGTAAGCAGGGGGTAAACTTTGCATAGGGAAACTTCAAGCTAAAAATTAGTATGATTGGTTGTAGTTTAATGATGCTCATTAAATGCAAGGTAGACAAAAAATGCAAAAGCACTTCTGGAGAGAGAATCTTTCAATAAAAATGATTAGTAGCCTTAGAACATTGTTAATAGAAGAATGTAAAAAGAATAATAAATTAAGTATACTTAAATAATTATAAATATTAAAATAAACTTAAACTATAAGTCAATAATAAAAGAAACAGGTGTGATAAAGAACTTAGTTGAACTTCTAGATACAATAAAAAGCAATGAAAGACTACTAAAAATTAAACAAAAGATTAGAGACAGAAAAGAGAAAGTGAACTGAAATGTGTCTAAGGAAACTGTTCCAAATGCAGTACTGAGAGCAAAAAAAAAAAAAAAAGATTAAAATACAAAATGGGTAAAGAAAATAGAAAAAAAAAAGTAAGAAAATCCAAAAGTACTTCTCATAGTAGTTTGAAAATAGAAGATGGAAGAAATGTGGGAGTATGGGTGATGCAATATTTAAAGAAATCATTACTAAGAACTTTTTAAAACTAGCAAAAGCCATGATCTCTTACATTTAAAGTCCAATGAACTTCATGCAGAATAAACAAAGTAAACCTAGACTTAGAACTATCATAGAAAATTACAGAATACCAAAACAGACAAAATCATTAAGATAACATTTTAAAAAGACAGATTACTTAGAAAGAAATTACTGCTAATCTGAGATACGATTTCTCAGTAGCAGACAAGAGGCCAGGGGAAAATGGAACAGCATTTTTAAAGGCTTGAAAACATAAAATTATTACAACAGAATTCTATGCTCAGATAAAGTTCGTTCCAAAGTAAAGACAAATAAAGATTGTAGATACATACGAACTGAAGTAATTTTTCAGTTACAAACTTCAGATGAAAATTATAATAGGGTATATGTTAAGAAGAAGAAAATTGAACCTAGAATGAAGCCATGAGATAAAGAAATGGTGGGTATAAAGTCTGGTTAACACATGGATAAGACTAAGACAAAGATTGATCGTACAAACGATAATAATACTTAATTTAGGGAGAGTAAAGCAGAAAACTAAAATACTAAAGAACAATAGTAGGTGATACAGAAGGAAGTGACTTGGCATAACGTGTTCTAAGATCCTTATGCTGCCAGAAAGGATGGTGAAGATACTGATTAACTTCAAAAATGTTAAGGTAATCAACAAAATAGTAGGAAAAAAGCATGCATACATTCTTAGAAAATTGAAGGGTGTAAAAAAAGTAAAATAAAGAAAACTTTATCAATTTAACAGAAAATTAAAAAAGGAGGGAAACCAAGAAGAAGAAATATGTTAAACAAATAGACAATAATCATAATAAATATAAATGTATTTATTATGTAATATATAACATATTATATATTATTACATAATAAATATAAATAGTTTTGACTTTTCACAAGAGACACAACTAAAACATAAAATACAAAATGTCTAAAAGATATGAGAAAAGATATTTTACAAAAAATATAAGCTGATCAAGTAAAGTTTGTATAGATGTAGTATTAGATAAAGTAGTATTTAGGGTAAAATGAATTACTAGGAATAAAGGATCATCATATACTATGTAAAATGATCTCTCAAGGAGTGTGATACAATAAAGTTGACTTAAAATATGTAAAGCAAAAATTGAGAGAACTTCAAAGAGAAATTAGTGAGTCCATAGTCATAGGTGATATATTTTAATGCAATTATCTTGGTAATTAATAGATGAAAGAAATAAAAAATTATGAAAACTATAGTAGTGATGAACATTAGCAAGCATGATCTAATTAACCACACTAGAGAATATATTCTTTTTGAGTATACATGTTATATTTCAAAAAGTTGATTGTGTAGTATAAAACAAAGCAAATCTCAATATATACTAATGAATCACTGAATACAATGTCTTTCCACAACGCAAAAAAAAGAAGGAATATCAATAGCAAAGTACAATTATTAATTCATTGTGAGGCTGACAATTATAAAAAAATGTAATTCTAACTCATGAGTTAAAGAAAAAATAGAGTGGAAATTAGAATATACTTAGAAATGGATAATAAAAATAATACATTTCAAAACTTGTGATGTATAGCTAATGCAGTTCTTGGGGGGAATTTATGGCCGTTACATGCTTATATTAGAAAAGAAGACGGCTGAAAATTAGCTGAGCATTCAACTACAGTATTAAGACAATTAAATAACAAGACAGTAAACACATATAACAGGAAGTAACCATTAAATATATTAACAAAAATGTATGAAATAAAAAATAAAGTCGAAAAGAATAAAATGCTCAAAGTTTGCAATTTGAAAAGACCAACAAAATTACAAAATAAAGAAACTTTTTACAATATCGATCAAGAAAAGAAGAGAAGACACAAAGACGTAGACTAGAAACAAAAGGGCAATAGAACTGTGGATAGATCAGAAAATTTTAATGAGGACACTATTTCAAAATACATTACAGCAAAAAATTTAAAAAATTAGATAAAACAGAAAATCCCCTAGAAAAATTATAACCTACTATTGCTGACTCAAGGTGAAATTTTCTACCTGTACAGGCTATTAATCATTAAATTGAAAAAATACTTCAAAACATGCACATATTTTTTTTTCCCCACCTAAATAGCTCTAGCTGGCTCACATGTTCTTCATATACAGAATTTCAAAAGAGCCATCATTTTGATTCCTTTGCCTTGGTACACTATCTGTGTCTTCTTTTTATTTTTATTTTTTGCTTTGCTAAGCTCTGTTTGGTCATCTTCTTTTCCCTATTATATAAACAGCACTTGCTTTGCGCCAGGCTCTGTTCTAGGTACTTGTGATAAAAAAATGAATTAGACACGGTTCCTGCCTCAGAGGGACTCACAGTCTAGTAGAAGTTCAGATAAGTCACCAATAATCTAAGAAAGTTAAAGACACTGTGGCATGGGGCATTCGATTAGGCTGGTGCAAAAGTCATTGCAGTTTTTGCCATTACCGCAATTACTTTTGCACCAACCTAATAGGTGCAGGTTGAGAACGGATACAGCCATTCTGGATCTGGATCTTCCAAAATGCTATATAGTGTTAGAAGTGAAGACGTCATACTTTATCAATTTTTTTTCTTATTTACGTGTTTAAGATTTTCAAGTTCCTGTTTGGAAATAATTTTAAACTTACAGAAAAGGTACAAGAATATTACATAAACGACTCCTGAAAGGATCACCTTAAATCTTAACCTATCAGCCTAGAGGGCTGCACCCAACTCTACATAGCATGGGGAGGGCAACAGATCAAAGGGAGAAACTTCCATTAGAGTTCAGCCGCCTGGAAAATGTGTCCCCAGGTGTTCTGCGGAGGGAAAATCGATTACCACGTAGCATCAACAAACAACACTTTGTTGCCCATCCTCTCTTAAACTTATATTTATCTGGCTATCCAGCTCCTCCTGATTTCAAAACTTTCTCCACCCAAGATGTCTGGGAGTGTCTAAAAAGTGTCCTTCTAAATGTAAAGGATTCTTTTTTTTTCTTTTCTTTTCTTTTGAGGCGGAATCTCGCTCTGTCACCCAGGCTGGAGTGCAGTGGCACGATCTCGGCTGGCTGCAAGCTCCGCCTCCCGGGTTCACACCATTCTCCTGCCTCAGCCTCCCGAGTAGCTGGGACTACAGGCGCCCGCCACCAAGCCCGGTTAATTTTTTGTAATTTTAGTAGAGACGGGGTTTCACCATGTTAGCCAGGATGGTCTCGATTTCCTGACCTCGTGATCCATCCGCCTCGGCCTCCCAAAGTGCTGGGATTAAAGGCGTGAGCCACCGCGCCCGGCAAGGATTCTTAAATTTAGTGCCATGCATAGTCAAATAAATAGGAAATGACATTTCTCCTTTTTTGCACTGGTTTTTAAATACCTTTCTCAAAAGGTCAATTCTGGAATTAGTTTGATATAGCCAATAATTCTCTAGGAAAAATATATTCAAAGAGAATATTTGCTAAAGAAATGATTCCATCAGTGGTCCGGGGAAATAAATCAGTCACAGAAGCACTACACAACTTTGTTCTCCTAATTATAGGGCCCCATGGGACCCCCAATTAGGCAGTGTCCTCTCTTCCACGTTACTCTTGCTTCTTTGGTGAATTCATTTTGAATAAGTATGCCTTAAACTTTGAGCTGGACTTGAGAAAATACCTGCATTTATCACATTTTTTTTTCATTGCAGGCATTTTAGGCCCTATTATTTTTAAAGAAAATAAATGTTGTAACAATTGTTGATGATAGAGATTTCTCTGTGTGGAATATTTTATGATCCATAGTAGAGGATTTTATATAATGCCAGACTAGAGAAAATATTTGAATTAAAGGAACATCTGGCTGACTGTTGGTCATAGGAACTAGGTAGTATTGAATAGAAGCTCATTAGTAGGTTTCAACCCTCAAGCTTTTTCCTGTTCTTTGATTCCTTAATCACTTTATTCTTGATTTTCTTTGGAGATTTTGGAGCACCAGCATCCATATAATAGGACTAATCTTCCCAGGAGATGTGGAGTCTTTCTCACCTTTCACATTTCATATGTGGCATGAGCCTCTTTTTGCCAATGTAAAGGACCAGGCACCAAGTAAACCCCAGATAAAAGTTCATAATTTCCTCCACTAACTTCTTAATAGATCACCTCATCCTCTCTTTTAAAATAATCAATGCTTGGACTTTTCGGGAATTAGGAATGGTTTTTAACTCTGGTTACTGATATGGTTTGGCTCTGTGTTCCCATCCCAATCTCATCTTGAATTGTAGTCTCCATAATCCTCAGGTATTGTGGGACGGACCCAGTGGGAGGTAATCGAAACATGGGGGTAGTTACCTCCATGCTGTTCTAGTGATAGTGAGTTCTCATGAGATCTGATGGGTTTTATAAGGGGCTTTTCCCCTTTTGCTTGGCACTTCTCCTTCCTGCCATCATATGAAGAAGGATGTGTTTGCTTCCCCCTCTGCCATGATTTTAAGTTTCCTGAGGACTCTGCCACCATGATGAACTGTGAGTCAATTAAATCTCTTTCCTTTAAAAATTTCCCAGTCCCAGGTATATCTTAATTGGCAGCATAAGAACTGATTAATACAGTTACATATTAGGGTCAATCAGAGATATTTTAAAAACCCCAATGCCCAGATCATACCCCAGGTCAATTAAGTCAGGACTTCTGAGGGTGGAAACCAGGAATCGGTAATTCTTTTTTTTCCCCTAAATCAACTCTGCATGGATTATGTATCGGTCATTCTTAAAGCTTCTGGGTAGTAACAACAACATACAGCCACAGTAAACAACCCATGGTTAGGGCAGTATTTCTTAAACCTGAGTGAGCACAGAGATAACCTGGGCATCTTGTATATAGGCACGTTCTGATTTATTTCATGAGGTGGGGCCTGAGAGTCTGCATTTCTATGGTGCTCAAAGGTGATGTTGATGCTGCTAGTCCCCAGATATGCTTTAAGTAGCAAGGTACTTAGAGAAGCTAAGTCAGCACTTGCCTTCCTCAGTTCTCCTTAATGAGACAGTGTGTTGTCTCGTTAAGACTGGATCTGTTTTGTGGTGGACATTGGTGTAAATAGGATGTAGACAATATAGCAGTGATTCAACTTCACCATTTTGGAGCTTCATGGGACTCTAGGGCCCCAGTAGGTCTCCATAAACTTCTAGGGTAAAACTTCTAGGAAAAATGATTTTCTTAACTCTTCATATTCCGGAGAGGAGACTGCCCCACTCCTCATTATAATTCCCCTAAGAGGTAGAATCAGATACCTGCATCTGTAGGAGAAGTTAAGGAAAGAGTATTTTAGACACCGTAAGACAAGAAGACAGGTTTCTAATGTGTTTACTGAAAAATAAGCCCTGTTGACACAGGCGAGGCTTGAGGGCTTGATGGCTTTTTAAAATTGATGTTTCATAGAAGCAGAAACAGCTTTTCCTAGGGGAGCAACCATAAAGACTATGGGGGTAGGTTGTGTTTGAGCAGAATGAGAAAAATTTGCCTGAATAGCAGTACCTCGGGTTAACTATATCAGCCTTTTCTCTGGAGAAGTTCAGCATTCTAGCTTCTGTTTCTGTGAACATTCTAATGAATAATAATAAAAATAAAATACTTCTTTATGCTATTTACAGAAGTAAGCCAATTCTTTGTTTAAAACAAAATGCATAACAATTCACAAGAGACAGTTTTTATATCCTCATTTAACCTGCTGCCTCTAGCGGACCTCAGAAGGAACAAATGAAGTTCATCTTTCACTGCTTTCAAAAATGCTTCCTCAAGCAGTTAATCAGATTAAATGGCCATACAGCTCGGTAGGATATACAAGAATAAGCCTGGATTTTGAAGTCAAACTGTAAACTATGGCTTTGATCCTTATTCCCTGTGTGGCCTGGGCATGTTTCTTAACCTCAAAGTCTCTAATTTTCGTCTGTAAAATGGATAAAACTCCAAGTTCATATCAATGGCTTTAATCAGTCATAGCTATTAGTACTTTCAAAAATTGCATAGATTCTTGCTAATTTGTTTTCTTGAAATTAATTAATCCTAGACATAAAAGGATGTTAAAGATTATCAGGTAACTGGGAACTATTAATATTTGAAAGGTTCTTAGGCTAAGACTCAGATTCTGGGAAATGAAAGTCTAAGTTATAAAATATTGAGTATTTAGCATTCAGGGTAGGAAAAGCACATGGTCATTATTTAGTAAACATTTTTTTCCTTCCCATTTCCTTCTTCCTTCCAGGATAGATTTGGCATAAGGGTCTTAAGCCTAGGTGAACCCACAAGCAGTTTCCTAGGTGAACCCACAAGCAGTTTGACCTGGGGCAGAGACCATTGTGTAGGCTTTGCCTGAGGGTGGGTGGCAAAGGAGACTACATCTCAGGAAGAGTGAAGAGTGGGGTCTCCAGGGAAACCAGAGCACGTCAGCCCTTTCTCTGCATTTCCCCAAAGGAGGCAGAACTCAGTTCCCTGTCTTCTGTGGGCCCAGCTTGTGTGGGCTGCTTTTTCAAGGTACTCTGGGTTTTCTATAATGGGAATCTCAACAGATGAGTTGTACAGTGTAATTATGTACATGAATTTGCCATTTCCTATTCTCAGGTTGAATATTTCATACTTGAGAACATGCATAAAATGCAGTGACCTTAGGTTTATCCTTCTTCCAGGGAGGTTACTTCTTCAGCCTGAAAAATCTCACAGCATGATGACAGTTTTGTTTATTCAATTTAAACTTTGAACCGTAGCTTATTTTAAACCTTCTATGATATTAATTTGCAGATTGGATCTAATATTTTGTATGTTTAAAAAATGCTGCTCTCTGAAAAGAAATTAAACACATTGTCTTTCATAAAATTTTAGCCTCAGAACAAATGTCTATTTTTACAGGACCTAAATGTAGGTCCCTCCCTAAAGAAAGTTAGGCTTTACTCGAAGAAGGAAAGGATCACAGAAGAAGGATGAGAAAGAGAAATTTAGAAGTGAATCTTTGTCTTTTGTGATGGTTAGCCATTCAATGATGGATGAAATTCTAGATAAAAAGATACTCATTTTGATGAGGGTAACTACTGTGTGCCAGACACAGTTAATGAGAGTTAATTATTTATTGTATGCCAGGAATTATTCTAGGCCATTTTTATACCTTTTCCATTTACTTTCCACAGTAGCTTAGTGAAGGAGGCATTAGTTATTCATCTACAGAAATAGGTGAGAATTGATTGTTATAGTTTCAATATATTCCCTGAGATTTACTGCAAATCAGTGGTTGAGCCAGAATCAAATCCAGATCCTTACATTAATAATACTGTGGGAAAAGATGACCCTTCAAATGTCAGCAGCTTTTCTCCCTCACTTTAATGCCTACTGCTGCTTGGCTGTGAGGTGCCTTCAAATCCACACAATTCTATGCCTCAGGTTAAAGGCACAGCCCTGGCTTATCTCATAGAAAAGAGAGAAGACAAAGAACGGAGCCATGCAATGCTCTACTTCCATAGATAATTCACTGGCTAGAGAAGATCACATGGCCAAGTCTGCAACACTGTGATGGGGAGACAATGGGGGAGTATAACCCTCTCACAGGAGCTGAACACCGTGGACAGTAACACAACCTACTACCCAAGTATTACTCCAAGTATAGTGTTCTTCCCATTCCACAATATTGTGTAGAAGTTTTGTAAACTGTGAAGTGTTATATAAATGGGTTATTCATAATGTTGCTTACACATTTATGAAATCATAGGTTTCAGCTTTTGTTTTGCCTTCAAATACTATGCCAAAATGTATATAAAAGCAAAATTTCATTATGGAGATGAATAAGACTCAGGACCTATCTGAACCCTAATTTCAGAAGGTCTTTTTAAATGTCTACTTATCTAAATATGCTCAAATCTATTCGTAAAATTTATGTTTATTAAGAAAATTCTTGCCCTCACTGGAATGTTGACTACATGACTACATAAGTCATTTGGGCCAAAGAAACCCACTATGTCTGGCCATATTTACCCAGTGATTTCAGTGAAAGCAAAGAAGTTCGCCAATCTCCCTATTTACCCCATCATCCTTCAGACTCAGTCTCAGCACAGACCCTATGCTGCCATCATCCGTTCTGCCCTCTGACATATGTCCCAAGGGTTTTTGAGAACCTGCATAAAACACATTAGACTGTCTGATTATGTATTTAGTATTCCAACTAACCTAATTTAAGCATGTGGAGAATGACTTGTTATTGGCGAAAAGAAGCCACTGAGAAATTTTCTCTCTCTACAAGAATAAATTCAGTAAATACAATAACATATTGTACTAATTCAAGAAGCTCAAAGCATTTCCAAAGACAGGAACAACCTCCCAGTGAGGGCAAGAATATAGCCTTACATTCTATCTGTGCTATTACTGTAGCACCACCCTACAAAGCACCCCCTCCATCACACACACACACACACACACGTGCAAACATACCCGAAGCAAGTGTGTTAAAAATCACTTCATTCCCTAGTGGAAGGTACAACCACTAGCAGTTGTCTTAAAATGAAAATGGTTTTAAAAAAAGAACAATTTGGTAAGGGAACTAATATTTAATAATGTCATGGGCATTTTGCTCAGGGTTTTGCATATGTATTGAAGGCTATTTTATCTTTTCATGTCTCAGTTTCCCCATATGTATTAATAATAATAAAAAATAATCAATTGCTGGAGAGACGTTCCAAGATGGCCAAATAGGAACAGCTCCAGTCTGCAGCTCCCAGCGTGAGCGACGCAGAAGACAGGTAATTTCTGCATTTCCAACTGAGGTACTGGGTTCATTGCGCTGGGGCTTGTCAGACAGTGGGTGCAGCCCACGGAGCGGTGGGGGGGGCATCGCCTCACCTGGGAAGCACAAGGAGTTGGGGAATTCCCCTTTCTAGCAAAGGGAAGCTGTGACAAATGGTACCTGGAAAATCGGAACACTCTCACCCTAATACTGCACTTTTCCAACGGCCTTAGCAAACGGCACACCAGGAGATTATATCCTGCGCCTGGCTCAGAGGGTCCCAAGTCCATGGAGCCTTGCTCACCTCGGAGCTAGCATAGCAGTCTGAGATCCAATTGAAAGGCAGCAGCAAGGTTGGGGGAGGGGCATCGGTCATTGCTGAGGCTTGAATAGGTAAACAAAGCAGCCAGAAGCTCAGATTGGGTGGAACCCACCGTAGCTCAAGGAGACCTGCCTGCCTCTGTAGACTCCACCTCTAGGGGTGGGGCATAGTTGAATAAAAGGCAGCGGAAACTTCTGCAGACTTAAATGTCCCTGTCTGACAGCTTTGAAGAGAGTAGTGCTTCTCCCAGCAGAGAGTTTGAGATCTGAGAATGGAGAGACTGCCTCCTCAAGTGGGTCCCTGACCCCCAAGTAGCCTAACTGGGAGACACTCAAGTAGGGGCCGACTGACACCTCATATAGCTGGGTGCCCCTGTGAGACAAAGCTTCCAAAGGATCAGGCAGCAACAGTTACCATTCTGCAATATTTGCTGTTCTGCAGTCTCCGCTGCTGATACCCAGGCAAACAGGGTCTGGAGTGGACCTCCAGCAAACTCCAACAGACCTGCAGCTGAGGGTCCTGGCTATTAGAAGGAAAACTAACAAACAGAAAGGACATCCACACCAAAACCCCATCTGTACGTCACCATTAACTAAGACCAAAGGTAAATAAAACCACAAAGATGAGGAGAAACCAGAGCAGAAAAGCAGAAAATTCCAAAAATCAGAGTACCTCTTCTCCTCCAAAGGAACTCAGCTCCTCACCAGCAATGGAACAAAGCTGGATGGAGAATGACTTGGATGAGTTGAGAGAAGAAGGCTTTGGATGATCGGTAATAACAAACCTCTCTGACCTAAAGGAGGATGTCTGAACCCATTGCAAAGAAGCTAAAAACTTGAAAAAAGATTAGATGAATGGCTAACTAGAATAAACAGTGTAGAGAAGTCCTTAAATGACCTGATGGAGCTGAAAACCATGGCAAAAGAACTACATGATGCATGCACAAGCTTCAATAGCCGATTTGATCAAGTGGAAGAAAGGGTATCCGTGATTGAAGATCAAATTAATGAAATGAAGCGAGAAGAGAAGTTTAGAGGAAAAAGAGTAAAAGGAAAAGAAAAAACCCTCCAAGAAATATGGGACTATGAGAAAAGACCAAGTCTACATCTGATTGGTGTACCTGAAAGTGATGGAGAGAATGGAACCAAGTTGGAAAACACTCTTCAGTATATTATCCAGGAGAACTTCCCCAACCTAGTGAGGCAGGCCAACATTCAAATTCAGGAAATACAAAGAACACCACAAAGATACTCTTTGAGACGAGCAACTTCAAGACACAATATTGCCAGATTCATGAAAGATGAAATGAAAGAAAAAGTGTTAAGGGCAGCCAGAGAGAAAAGTCGGGTTACTCACAAAGGGAAGCCCATCAGACTAACAGCAGATCTCTCGGTAGAAACTCTACAAACCCGAAGAGAGTGGGGGCAAATATTCAACATTCTTAAACAAAAGAATTTTCAACCCAGAATTTCATATCCAGCCACACTAAGTTTCATAAGTGAAGGAGAAATAAAATCGTTTACAGACAAACAAACGCTGAGAGATTTTGTCACCACCAGGCCTGCCTTACAAGAGTTCCTGAAGGAAGCACTAAACATGGGAAAGAACAA
>NW_016812346.1:306758-312383 GCF_001698545.2 Rhinopithecus bieti | reverse complement strand
TAAAGAGCTTCTGCACAGCAAAAGAAACTACCATCAGAGTGAACAGGCAACCTACAGAATGGGAGAAAATTTTTGCAATCTACCCATCTGACAAAGGGCTAATATCCAGAACCTACAGAGAACTCAAACAAATTAACAAGAAAAAATAACCCCATCAAAAAGTGGGCAAAGGATATGAACAGACACTCCTCAAAAGAAGACATTTATGCAGCCAACAGACACATGAAAAAATGCTCATCATCACTAGCCATCAGAGAAATGCAAATCAAAACCACAATGAGATACCATCTCACACCAGTTAGAATGTCAATCATTAACAAGTCAGGAAACAATAGATACTGGAGAAGATGTAGAGAAACAGGAACACTTTTACACTGTTGGTGGGACTGTAAAGTAGTTCAATCATTGTGGAAGACAGTGTGGTGATACCTCAAGGAACTAGATCTAGAAATACCATTTGACCCAGCCATCCCATTGCTATGTATATACCCAAAGGATTATAAATCATGCTGCTATAAAGACATATGCACATATATATTTATTGTGGCACTATTCACAATAGCAAAGACTTGGAACCAACCCAAATGTCCATCAATGATAGACTGGATTAAGAAAATGTGGCACATATACACCATGGAATACTACGCAGCCATAAAAAGGATGCATTCATGTCCTTTGTAGGGACATAGATGAACCTAGAAGCTGTCATTCTGAGCAAACTATCACAAGGACAGAAAACCAAACACCGCATGTTCTCACAGGTGGGAACTGAACAATGAGAACACTTGGACACAGGGTGGGGAACATCACACACCAGGGCCTGTCGTGGGGTGGAGGGATGGGGGAGGGATGGCATTAGGAGACATACCTAATGTAAATGACGAGTTTATGGGTGCAGCACACCAACATGGCGCATGTATACATATGTAACAAACCTGCATGTTATGCACATGTACCCTAGAACTTAAATAAAAAAAAAATCAATTGTTTTGAGTTGCAATTCTCTCATCTTTGAAATAAGAATAATAATACTTAATTCAAGGACCATTAAAATCCATAAAGATATAACATACAAATGCTTGACATAGTTGCTGGTATAGAGAAAGCTCCCATGATGGCCAGTTTTGTGTGTCAACTAATCTAGGCCCAAGTCCCCATTTATTCAATCAAAAACTCATCTAGGTCTTGCTGTGAAGGTATTTTGTAGTTATGATTAACATCTACAATGAGCTGATTTTAAGTACGGGAGATTATCCCAGCCAATTCAGGAAGGTAGGAATCAATCTGTTGAAAGGCCTTAAGAGCTGAGCTGAGGCTTCCCTACAGAATAAATTCTACCAGTGGACAGCAGCTTCAGCTTGTGCCTCAGGGTTCTAGACTGCCCTCCCTGATAGCCTGCGCTTCCAATTTTGGACTTACCTAGCCAGCCCCCACAATGGGCTCCTCAGGAGATGGTAAGGTCCCTATCAGTGATGAATGTAAGGGGAGGCTAGGCAACCACTTGAACGGGATGCAGAGGTGATTCAAAAAGTAAGTTGTGATTAGCTTTGAGGGACTTGAAGTTTCTTTCTAACTGAAGTCCTGGATTCCATTTGCCAATTGTTCCCATTGACATTCTTGGGGTACCTAGGCTCAAAAGAAGGAAGGGAGTCCAATAGCTAAGAATAAATACAAAACAATGGTACAGAACTGTTAGGTGTGTGAACACTGCTAAACTCAAGATGTCTGCTTTGGCAGTATAATAGACCAGAAACACTGAAAGGTCTTACTTTAAAACAACTAGATGCTAGATAAAATATTCCATTTAAAGATATTGCTTGCCTTTAAGGAATTAAAGAGAAAACTCCAAGACCTACTAATTCCCCCAAACTGAAGAAATCAAAATATGGGATGTTCTGTGAAAAAAATGTATTCTTTTACATTTGACCAAAAAGGGGTCAAATGTAAAATGACAGAATGGTGAGGACATTGGTAGGAGAGTTTATGTGTGGGCAGTGTGGTCCCTCTCTAAAATGAGATACCAGTAGATTCACATTTCAGCTCTACAGATAGTATTTTAAACTGAGGGGCTAAATAAGAACAAATAAACAGATCCAAAGGAAATGAGAATAAATAAAGTAATCCAAACACTGAGTCTTGGAGCCTCCAACATTCAAACTGAGATGAGAAGGAACCAGCCTTGGAGCCTGGGAAACAGAAGGTAAGAGTAAATCTAAAGAAGGTGGTGATCTGGACACTAAATGATGAAAGCATTTCTGGGAAGATGGAGTGATCAATGGAATCAAATGGGGCTGATATGTTAAGTAAGTTTAAGTCTGAAAATTGATTACTGTATTTAGTAAAATGGAATCATTGGTGATCTTCAGTAAAGCAGTTGGTGTGGTATATTTGGGTGTAAAAGCCTAATTAGAGAAGGTTCAAGAGTAAATGGACAGAGGGACAAATGTAACCATAGTGCAAAAAAGCAATGAGCCACATCCAAGTTGTGGGGCATCATACAGAACACAAGCCTGGTTTCTTCAAATAAGTGAATGAGAGAGAAAAAGGTGGAGGGTGGGGAATGTTTTAGATTAAAGAGAATGAAGACACATCACAACCAAATAAAAACTATAGCCCTTATTTGGATTCTGATTAAAATAAACTAAAAAATTAGATAAACTTACATATGTGACTGATTAATAGATAATATTAAATCTTTGTGGCATATAAGAAATTGTCCTTTTTTTCATTTTTGATCCATTATTGATACAGACAGGAGACAGGGAAATACTGGGTAGAAGAGGGTGGTTCCCCAGCGAAGGCCTCACTCTCAAGCCTGGAAACCTGTGGCCCTAAATGAGAATAAGCATTCCTGTTTTCATGCCCCAAAATTGCCTTTTGGCCCACCATGGACCCCTATCCTTTACCCATATAAGCCCCAAACCCCTGGATCTAGAAAGAGAGGAACAGACAAACAAAAGGGTGACAGAGAAGGAGAGAAGAGAAGGAATATTGGGAGGAGTTTGGCTGGAGGCGGTTGGAGAATTGGCCACTGGACAGCCAAACTCCAGGGGAAGATCATTGTCCCACTCCATCCCCTTTCAAGCTCCTCATGTAGCCTACTGAGAGTCACGTCCACCACCCAAGAAATGCCCCACATTCACCATCCTTCAAGTCTGTGTGTGACCTGCTTCTTCCAGGATGCTCGACAAGAGCTCAAGTTACAGAAAGCTGTCACACTGGCCCTCTGCCGTTGCATAAAGGCAGAGGGTCCACTGAGCTGGTTAACACCTAAGCCATCCTTGGATGGCAAGGTTAAAAGAGCAAACTGTAGCACATGCCCACTTGGGATCCAGGAGTTTCAGGCTCCCACCCCTTGATGCTGCCGTGGGGAAGGAGCCGAGGGGTGCTTACCCTGGTTCCTGGACTTGTCCGTCTGTGTGCTCCCCCTCCCATAAGGGGTTTGAATAGGGCTGACGACTAAATAGACAAGTCACACCCCTGTTGCATGTTCTGAAAAGAGGGTCAGAGAACTCATTTCATTAATATGTACTTGTGGGATAAAATGACATGCTCTTTGGGATTTGCTTTAGACTCCAGGAATAAAAGCAGGGGGCATGGGGACTTACGCTCTCTACTTTTATGAATATTTGAAAATCAACATAACAAAAGTTTAACAGAGAGAGGGAGAAAATACAAAATATTTTAATTTTATCTCTACTGGAATCAAAATGCTGTTTAGGGCCAATGGTGGGTAGGATCACAGTAGTCCCAGGCAGAAGGAAGTACACATCCTTGGGAAGAAAGGGTCCCAATAAAGGCCAGAATTTCCACAGATCAAATGCAATCAATTTTGGAATCTCAATCAAGCATCACCAGATACCCAGAAAAAGAATCCACTGTAAATTGTTTCTCTGCTGCAGAAGGTACCCTGAACGCAGCAGAGAGACAGGAATAAAATAGGGAGAGAGGTAAAGGGATATGAAAGACATAATCAGTATCATCTAATATACACTGGAATGCCAGAAAAATAGACTGGAGAATAAATATTTGAAGAGGAAATGACTGTAAATTTTTCAGAAAGAATGAAAGACATTAATTCACTGATACAGGAAGCATAAAATGTATCAAGGAGGATAAATAAAAAGAAACCCACATCTAGCCATGATGACATGAAAATGCACAACACCAAAGATATCAAGATCTTAAAGTAACGAACGAGAAGAAAAAACCAGGTCACTTAAGAGGGAACTACAAGTAGGCTGACAGAAGAAACGATGGAAGCCAGAATATGTTGAAATAGTACCTTTAAAATGCTGAGGTCAAATGAATCTCAACCTAGAAATATGTGCCCATCTCATCCTGAGATGTGCCTATCTCAGGATGAGGATAAAATAAAAATAGTTTTAGAGAAACAAAAGCTGAGTTTACTGAAAGCTGAGCAACAGTCCTTAATTAAAGGACTTAATTAAAGTTGTAATTTAGTAGAAGACAAAATGAACTTAGAGGGAAGTTATGAGAAGAACAAATGGAAGCACATAAATTGATAAATATGTAGATAAATCAACAGAAGTAGTCTGTATAGAAAAATAATAAAGTATTATTTAAAGAGTTATACATTACCAAACCAAAATAGTAGTCTTTATAACATGTGAGTTAGTTGAGTGGAAGTGACTGAAGTTAAAACACATGCAGTTGTCTTGAAGATTAAAATATTAGTGTTACACTGTGTTACACTTGATAAAAAGCAACTACTTAAGAATAGATAAAGAATATATATATTCCAAAGCAGTGTTGGTTGAGGGGGATGTGGAATAAGTAAATCAACCCATCTATCAGCCAACAAACCAACTGCTTCGATCAAAAAACAAAAAGCAAGAAAGAAGTTTTGAAAAATAGGACAAATGGAAAGCAAAAATGAGATGTTAAAACAAGTCTAATCCCCAATATATATAACTTAAGGTATTCATCTTAAGGAAGAAAATATTATTGAGAACAGAAAAGGTTAGCTGATAACAAAAATTCTTGACCAGAAATATTTAACAATCCTAAACCTGTATGCATATAATAAAATATATTATACATGTACCTCAATAATTTTAAATGTGTAAGTTGATAGAAATATATCAAAAAATTGACAATTCCATCATAGTGACAAAATTGAGTATACTTCTCTTAATTTTTGATAGATGAAACAGAAACCCTACCCCAAACAACAAAACGTAGACTATCTAGACAACAAAGTTTTATTTAAAAGACATATGTAGAATCTTCTACCTAGAAAATTAGCAAATATGCATTATTCTCAAAAACCCATGAAACATTTATAAACATGACCATGTATTAATCTATATAAAGCAAATCTCACTGCATCAAACAAAGTTAATATCATATTGACCATACTGTCTGATCTCAATACAATTAAAAGTCACTAAGGAGATGTGTAAACATAAAATCACCACACGTTTGAAATTAAAAATAGAATGCTTCCAAATAATTTATAGGATAAGAACAGACAAGCGAAATTATATATATATATATATATATATATATACACACACACACACACATATATATATACACATATATATATACACATATATATATACACATATATATACACATATATATATACACATATATATA
>NW_016812346.1:283894-303761 GCF_001698545.2 Rhinopithecus bieti | reverse complement strand
CATGGTCATATGGTACATCTAGTTCTAGATCCTTGAGGAATTGCCATACTGTTTTCCATAATGGTTGAACTAGTTTACAATCCCACCAACAGTGTAAAAGTGTTCCTATTTCTCCACATCCTCTCCAACACCTGTTGTTTCCTGAATTTTTCATGATTGCCATTCTAACTGGTGTGAGATGGTATCTCATTGTGGTTTTGATTTGCATTTCTCTGATGGCGAGTGATGATGAGCATTTTTTCATGTGTCTGTTGGCTGTATGAATGTCTTCTTTTGGGCACTCTTAACTCCTCTCTTTCCAGTTTCTTTGCAGCCTGCCTGGTTTATGTGTAGTGTTGGAAATTCTTTAGTTCTTTAGGTATGAAGATAAGGCCTCATTTGGAGGTGTCAAAAGTTACAATGGACATAGCAGGTAACTTTATGCTCCATAAGAAAACTTAGACATATTGCTAGTGGCCAGAGCTGCAGAAGGTAAGCTTGTCTTTAGCAGGTATGTAGATGAACTGAAGGGAATGATGGAGCTTAATAACCTAGTCTTTGCTGGACAGTAAGTCATCAGGTGGGTCCTGTGAGAGAAGCTGGACAGAAATTGTTGAGATAGGTATGGATAACACTGTGGTCCATTCTGAAGATCTGGTTGGGAATTACCAGGAGTTCAAGATGTGCTGCTTATGTACACCCCTACATATCTTGGCTTCTTCTCCAAGCATCCTTACTTAGTACAAGGGGAGGAAGGACATATTCACTGAGCAGCTTCTATGTGGAAGTGCATCACACCCTTCTGTATAGTAACCCTATAGCAACCTTGTGGGGCAAGCTCTCTCAACCCCATTTCATAGGTAAGGAAATGGTAGCTTAGAGGGAGAGTACCTTGCTCAAGGACCCAGAAAGAGTAGAGTCAGATTCGTGATTTGATTCTGGCTTGAAAGGCAATACTCAGAAAATTACATGTCTTTTATATCACAGAGCCCATCTAAAAGTTGATATATCACTTCCTCCTCCTCTTTGCCATTCATTTCTTCTCCCAAGCTCCCAGTCCTCATTCAGATCAAGGAATATCCCAATTCTGATCAAACTCCCGGTCATCAAGACTTTAAACCTCCCCTTCTTTCCTTCACATGCATGTCCTAAATTTTTTCTATTCTACTTGGAGCATGTGCTTCATATTTGTCTTCCCTTTTCATTCTCACTGTCATAATCCAGAGGCACGGGACCTTTCTTCTGGATTGTAATGATTCTGTCCTTGTAGTCTTCCCATCGATTTCCAACGTCCCCTGTCCAGCCAAGTCCTGCCATATCCATTCTTCCCATTGGACTGGTGATTCTCTGTGGTGCCCAAGGCATATAGGAATCACTTTAAGTGTGTTGTACAGTGTGTGTTTAGTTTGGGGGTGAGGGGGTCACTTCCATAAATTAACAGAGACATTCTTCTCTCATTCCACTGTTGAGAGTCCCTGACAGAAGTTTTTCTCTGCCTCTACTCCCACAGGCAGAACTATTATAATCAGAATCCTGTGATGCTGATAAAGTTCTTCATGTTCTTTGGGTGTGCTTGTGTGAATGAAGTGTTAAACCACTAAACCATCAACAACTTGAAGGAATATCTTCTATCTTAGATCTCTAGTGCCTAGTACAGTACCTAAAACACAATAGGTACACAGTAAGTATCTTTTTAATAAAGGAGGTCAGCTGTGGTGGCTCATGCCGGTAATTCCAGCATTTTGGGAGGCCGAGGCGGGTGGATCACGAGGTCAGGAGTTCGTGACCAGCCTGGCCAACATGGTGAAACCCCGTCTGTACTAAAAATACAAAAATTAGCTGAGCATGGTGGGGCACACCTGTAATCCCAGCTACTCGGGAGGCTGAGGCAGGAGAATCACTTGAACCCAGGAGGTGGAGGTTGCAGTGAGCCGAGGTCATGCCACTGTGCTCCAGCCTGGGTGACAGGGTGAGACTTTGTCTTAAATAAATAAATAAGCAAGCAAACCGTTAACTCTTTCAGGGCAGAGACTATATCTTTTATCATGTATACTTAGCCCATAGTTGGTGCACAAGACAGGCTAACTAAAATAATAAATACATAAATAAATGGTATAAATTTTACTAGCGTCTTCAGATATGTTTGACAATGCTGGCTTGGTTGCCTTTTTCTTTTATTGTTTACAAGTGGAATAACTGAGCCCTCCACCTTTGACATTCAACCTAGAATTCCAGATACATAAGACTTTTACAGATAGTAATGGGAACTGAAAGTTATTTTCTACATTCCAAAATGCCTAACAAATAATGCATTTACTCATATGAAGGTTAATTAAAATGACAAATTGCTTTGCTTTTGGCCAGAATATATCAAATTAGTGTGTGGTAGCTTACTGTTACACATCGTAAACCCTGATTGGCTGATACATATCCTTGATTAATAAAAATAATGAGACAAATTAGTTATTGCTAAATAAATGCAGGTACTTGATACATAAAATCTTTCAAAGCGTGGTTTGTGTGGAAAGAAACACATTACAAGGGCATCTTTTCCTTCACCCCCTTCATGAGGGAGCAGGCATGAAAAAACAAGCGACAGGTCCAAGCCATCTCAACCAGACTGATATATATAATCGACCTTGGATTCTAAGAACCGGCTTTTAGTACTTTCCCTTAGATTTTGCAAATGGAATTTTAATTGGTTTCCTTGTTTTAAAACTCTGAGAGGCGAGTTGTCTTTATTTCGTCCATTTTTGAGTGCTAATGAGGCCCAGTGAGGTTAGGTGACCTTCCCTCAGCCATCGACCACACAGCCATAACGGGAACTCTCTTCTCCATCCCAAGACAACTACTTAGTTCACATGGATATTCCTTTTTCTTGATGTAATGAGGAGAAAAAAGTTAATGATGATTATTTAACCATTTACTCAACAAATATTTATTATGCACATATTGTGTGCCATTTGGGCTTTGAGATATCCAGCTAGGAGAATGGCAGATTATCAGAGGAGACAGGGGGAGGCTTGACAATGACCCAAAAAATCCCAAAGGGGGACGTCTGCCAAAATTCATCTCCCTGAATTACACCCTTACCTTTCTCCCATTCAGTGGCTCTCCATTTTGTATCAGGGTTCAAATGATTTTTTTTTCTGGCATTTTAGGCATCCTGTAATTGGGCCCACATACATTTCCTTTACAATTTATTTACGGCCCATTATGCTCCAGCAACAGAGGGCCCGTGACCTTTTTTCAGCACACCACCCACAGACACATCATTGTCCCTGGTCATGCTGTTCCCTCAGGTTAGGAAAACTCAATCTTCAACCTCCAACTACTGAAACGTACCCATCTTCAGATGAAATGCTTCCTCCTGCTTGTGTCTGTAAAGCTGTTCATTTTAGGTCTCTATACACTTTAGTCACTTGCAAGACTTTCTCTCTGATTAGACTAAGTTCCCTGAAGGAGGGCCAAGCCTTACTCATCTGTTTACTACAACAAAGTCTATCTTTAATCTTGACAACCTCCACAAATGCTGTGTGTTGACCCTGACTCTGTGCCAGGCATTGGTACCAAACACAACATATACTTTATCTTATTTAATTCTCATAACGAACTATGATGAGAGTGCTATCGTTATTCTGGCTTCACGGATAATAGCAGAAGCTCAGTGCAGTTCTGTTTCAGGACGCTTCTCCTAAAACTTTAGACTTCAATATACACATTCCTCACTGAAGGAAAATGAAGGCAAAACCCTAGAGATGGGGCTCTTTTCTTCTATCTGACCAATTTTCTTCAAGTATTACCTACAAGAAGGTCAAGGAGTGTCTTTGGGTACTTTCCGGAGTTAGAACCTGAGATCAAAAGGATAGAACCTGGGATCTTCAAAGTAAGATAGTGAAGTTAAAAGGACGGTAAGTGAGAACATGCCCTAAACCCACCAAAGGGACTTTGGGAGTCCTCATAAAGAAATGAAAGGAAAACATGATTGTTTCCTCTGATCCTCTGTCTGTGATTACGACAGGCTCTGATGATATCTTTGATCATGATGAGACTGTGAGAGTATCTGTGATTGTCAGAGATTGCAAAGTGGATTTAGGATTTTTGAAAGACTTGTCAATGCATCTACTTTATCAAGTAGTTTCATTCCCTTATCACAGTGACCTAAGTGTTACAGGAAAGCAGACTAGCACCACTGTAGACATGTCATAGTAGAGGACATGTAGGTAGAATCCCATAGTAGGCTTCCTGCAAGGCTGTTCTATGTTAAGTGTGATAATAATAGATTGTTGTCTTTTAGATACGAAATTGTGTTACTACCAAGACAAGAATTACGTGTATTCGATGTCAGAATTTGAAACAGAGGTACAGATTAGTTGAGTGACTTGTCCCAGGTCACACAGCTCATCACAGAGAGAATGGAGAGCTCTATATTGGATTCCTGGTTCCATGTCAGTGTTTTCTTCATGCAACATCATTCCTGTTGAATGTCTGTGGATTTGGGAGTATATTTTCATTTCAAACTCTAATCATGACAGAGAAAACATGGTCCCTTTTCACTGCATAGTCCATGCTTGTAGCTAATGAACAAACACTGTTATTTTTCCTCAACTATGTTTCATGTCGGAGATATCACACTATCTACTTTATTGGTTTAAATTATTCAGCTCTTAATTATCATATTATGAATGTTTAATTTTTGCCCTGATATTGTCAGAAAGTAAACGTGCCCTTGCACCAATGGGCTTTGGTCCTGAAATGTGGTTCCACATTCACTACACCAGCAAGAGCAATCACCTTTACAGAGGCCCTGGGACTGTGCAGTGCTCATCTAAGGACTCCCCAAAGCTGCAGTTTCCTTCTGACCTAAGAGCCAGTGATTAAAGCAGATAGTTGCTAAATTTTGGCATACCTGGGAAAATAAAAGTCTTAAAATAATTTCCAGGGAACCAGGAAGTAATTTCAAGAAATAGGGACCTTTTTTTTTTTTTGTAATTTATTGGTAATATATATAAGTTTTCCTTTAATTAAGGAGGAAGAACAGTTGAGAAATTTTGCTGCAAAGCAAATAGTCTTCTACAATATCATAATAATGATCATGTATACTGTATGATTTTTCCACATCCACAGTCTTTCCAAGCTCTTAGGATTCCTCTCACCCAACTCTTTCTCCATATTTGAACAATAAGATCTTCTTTATTCTGACCTCTAAATCTTCCAACTCTGTCTTCTCATTATTCTCACCGCCATTTTCCTAGTTCGTGCTCGCATGATTTACTATGCAGACCATTGCACTATCTTTCTAGTAGGCTTTCCTTTGTGGTTATTTTGAAGCCCCCCTCTGCATGACCACCAGAGTGATCTAACTCTAAATTCTGATCACATTAGTTCTCTGCTTAAAACCCTTCCACAATTTAGGATCCTTCAGCAGTAGCTTTCAAACTGTCCCACAGAAGGGTCCATAATGACTAAGGAGAAGAAAGCATGTCCCAGTGGCTGGGATCTGAGCCTGAGCTGGCCTCCAACAAGTGCAATGTTTCTTTGAACTTCATCTCAAAAATTGTCAAGAATCTTATATCCCAACAATTACAATTTTTTATTGTAAAAATCATACCTTTTATCAGCACTCACAAAATTGGCACTCTAAGAGATGGTCCAAATCTATGCCTGAACTTTGTAGCCCCTCTGAAAGGCCACCTCCTTATCCTCAGGCATACGTGTGTGTGTGTCTGTATGTGTGTGTCTGTGTGTGTGTGTGCATGTGTGTGTATGTATGTTAGTTTTAAGTGACCTATGAACTTATTCTTTTTTTTTCTTTTTTCTTTTTGAGATGGAGTCTCGCTCTGTCACCCAGGCTGGAGTGCAGTGACGTGATCTCAGCTCACTGCAACCTCTGCCTCCCAAGTTCAAGCAATTCTCCTGCCTCAGCCTCCTAAGTAGCTGGGACTACAGGCATGTGCCACCGCATGCTAATCTTTTGTATTTTTAGTGGAGATGGGGTTTCACCATGTTAGCCAGGATGGTATCGATCTCCTGACCTTGTTGTGATCTGCCCGCCTCGGCCTCTCAAGAAATTATTCTTATGTGATAGAAACAGAAGGAAACAGCAATATATTGAGACTAAATGCCAGACACTGTTAGACCTTTTCCTTAATGGACCTCATCTGTTGTTTCACCTCCCCCGGATGATGGGGGTGTTATCCTTATTTTACAGATGAGGGAATTGAAGCTTAGCTATATCATGCACTTTGCACAGGAAAACGACAGAAGGGAAATATACCAAGTAGCTAACAGCAGTTATGGGTGATTTTAATTTTTGTTTCTTATATTTTTTATCTTTCCAACCTTTCTACAATTACCATGAATTGTTCTTCATAAAAGAACTAATGTAAACTATATGAAAAGATTAAATGAGATAATCCATCTGAGAGTCCTTAGCATATAGTGCTTGGTAAATCAATTTTACTCTCATTCCTTATTCATCTTTGTGTCCATCACAGCATCCAGCACCCATACTCCTAATAAAGAGCCAATAAAGCCAGGTTCCATTCAATTGGATTAACAATTCAACTGAAGATTATTTTAGTGTTATTTTCTCCAGCAATAAATCTGCAACCATAAATTACATACACACAGGATAGGCTGGTTAAAATACATCTCATTAAGCTAAGTTTAAGACTTTTGGTTAGCCAGTCAAGATATAGTACCTCGCATTTATTAAGGTTTTACTACGCAGAAGATACTAAGCTTTGTGCTTTAAGGGTATCATGTTTTTAGTCATGTCAACAATTTTATGAGATGGCCATTATTATGATCCCCAGCAATGGAAAAGTAAATAACAAGTCCCAGTTTACCTGACCAGTAAGTTGAAGAACCAAGATTCAAACCTGGTGACAGTAGACTCCAAATTCCCCCTTTAAAATCCTCATGCTAGGCTGGAGCCTAAGGTTTGTTGCCATTTCCACACAAGTATTTCCGATTTTAAACAAGCTCTGTGTCATTGAGTGCCTGCTATGGATCAGACGCTTTGATTCACCTTGTTTTATCCATATAATAAAATGTGCCTTACTGCGTCTTTTCACATATGAGATAACAAGATTTAACAATTTGCCTAAAGTCCCACAGTAAGGGGCAGGGCTGGGATTTACAAGCAGTTTTGACCCAAGAGCCTTCTGACTTTTGTTACTGTGTGCTGTCTCTGTGTTTGTGCAGGCCTATAAAGCCCCAGAATGCTCAACTCACGCACCAGATCCTTAAACGCACTTGTAATAGAATACAAAGCCCAGTTTAAGCATTAGATTTGCCTTTAGCAAAATTCAGCTTTCACTCTGCATGGAAAACCTCTCAGTGCCTGTAAAAGAAGTGCCGGGCCTGCTCAGAAACAGTTCATTTGTCTCCGGTCTCTGTGGTTCCTGTCCACTGCAGAGGTTTATGGCTGCCGGTCCACTACGGGGCCTGCTGCCCACTGAGCTCGTCTGTTTCACTACAGTAGGCAAATGGACTCTGCAGAATGGAACACACTGATACTCTGCTCCACTATTGATATGTAACACACCTCTGACCTAGAAAATAGACCTGAATTCCAAATACAATTTATAGACCCCGGCCCTGCCGGGATGAAACAGAAAATAAATAGACCCTCAGGAAGTTATTTGTTGGGGACTTGATGACTTGACACGGATGCTCATAGTCCTGTCCAAGTCCATGAGCCCATGCCGGGGCTATTATGCCTCCAAGGAAAAAGATGGGGCTAAGTCAGGGAGGATGAGAAGATGGGGCTGGTGGCAGCTGGAGGGGAGGAAAGTAGGACTCAGAAGCCACAGGCTTATAGGAGGATGAATCATGCTTTTCATCTGCTTGTGCATAAAAGCTGATAAATGGATCCTCCTGAGACATGGAGTGTATGATCAGTCCCACCCAGTCAGTTCCTGTGGTCATCTGGACCAGGGCTGTGTGCTTTGGGAGTGGGGAGGGGTGGGATGTGGAATTTCTTAAAGTGCCTTACAACTGCTTGAGGGAAACCCTGAGCTCACAGAGATGGGGCCCACTCTCAGTCCTATGGCTGGCTTCTATCTCAGTTCCTTTCACCTTAGCTCCCTTGCTGGGAATAGAGCCCTACT
This sequence comes from Rhinopithecus bieti, assembly GCF_001698545.2. NCBI lineage: Eukaryota > Metazoa > Chordata > Mammalia > Primates > Cercopithecidae > Rhinopithecus > Rhinopithecus bieti. Next base: position 295,665 of record NW_016812346.1, on the reverse strand, counting down.
CCAGGTGCAGGAGTGCCCTCCTTGACTCAGTGAGCATTGTCCTTTGGGCCAGGTCCCCAGGAAAGCATTCTGCTCTAAGACAGACAGACTGCTTACTCAAGGAAGTGCCACTCACCTGTCTCCAGTACCACTGACATGCAGATAAGCTTCCCACTCCCAAGCCTTACCCCAAAAACCTAACCTTATCGCAGGTCTGGATGTTTCTCAACCATGTTCTGATTTGCTACGTCCCTTTGGGCACTCTTTATATTGCTACCTACCTGTTTAATCTCTTTGTATCTATGTCCTTCTTATCCTGTCTTCTTTCATTTCCCTGCCATACTTATTTATAGAAGACTACATCTACATTGAAGTTGAACCTATAAAAATCTCTTAGAGTCTTCAAGACATTATGAAGACCCATTGATGACCGTTGAGTGTGGGTGACTAGATGTGGGGGTGAAAGAAAGAGGTAAGACAAATACAGCTTCTGTAATTTTGGCCTAAGACACTTGAAAGGGAGAAAACTGGGAGTAGAGGAGATTTGGTGGTGATGTCTGTGGAATTTAAGAGCACAATTTGGGATATGTTAAATCTGAGATTATTTTATAATTTCCATAAGTGGGAGCTGCAGAATTAGTTGATTTTATGGGTCCAGAGTTCAGAGAAGAGGTCTAGGCTCCAGATTTAAATGTGGGAGACATCAGGTGTACATGGCATTTAAAACCATGTGATGTGATGTGATGAGTCCATCTATATAGGGAGTACAAAGAGTAAAGAGGTTCTGGGTCTGAGCAATGCAAGTTATAAAGATTTCTGAAGGTAAGGAGGACTCAAAGGAGGACAATAAAAGGCATACAGAGGAAGTAAGGCCAGAGCTGCACTTCCTTGAATTATAAGAGTTTCTGTTTCCTGAATGACACCTCTACTGTGTCTTCCAGGTGCCAGTGCTTTGCTTGGATTTCCTTAATCCTCACAAATAACTGGCAAGGGGGATATTGCTCCCCTCATTTTCCAAGGAGGGAACTAAGACTGGGAGAAGTGAAATGACTTGACCAAGGTTACATAACGGGAAATGGAAGAAATGGGGCTTAAAATTAAGTCTGTCTGGCTGGGTAGAATTTGATGAGTGAAAAGAGAAGCAAACATTTCCTGAGTCCCAAGTGCCTGGTAATAATTAGAACAGTAATGCTTCAGGCATCATGCTAGGCATGTTTACAGACTCGGTCTCACTTAATCCTCACAATGTCCCTGTAAAGTCAAAATAGTTAGCTTTGTTTTTCTAGTTGAGAAAATTGTGATGCGGAGGGCTTTAGTAACCTGCCCAAGGTTTCATAGCTAGTGGAGCCAGGACAAGAATTCATGCCTCTCTGGCTACCAAGCCTGCTCTCTCTTTATTACTCCCTCTTTATGCTGACAGCAGTAGAGAAAAATGAATGTGCACTTCCCTGTGGGTCCTGAGATGTGTGAGAATTGTGAGATGTACCAGCCAATGTGACCGGAGTAGTCTACACTCCAGCGGCTCTTCCTACTACTCTTTTCTCTGCTCGCCCAAGGTTCTGACTCTTCCAGAATCTGCTCCACACTGAGCTGGCATCCTGAACAGACATGGGCAAGGCAGAAGTGCCTCATCTGCCAGGACCTTTGCATAGCTGATTTGTTAATTGGGACAAGCACTCACAAAAGCACTATGATTTGATGCCAACTGAATTATCTGGCACTCACAACCCAAATTAAAGATTCAAAGTGCGTGGTTGGCATTGGAACGATGCACTCCTTCCTCTCACAATAAAAGACCTGGAGTTTCCCATATGATGAGAAGCAAAGTTACTCTGTGACTATTACTGTGTGACTCCTGCTACCATATTCCAGGTACGATAATAACTAAATGTGTGTGTGTGGCATAATCACACTGAGGATTCAGGGTTACAATCCCCATTTTACAGATGAATCAACTAAAATAAACAAAATTCAGATGAAGTACAGTTCTCCAGGTTCTATGACTAACAAGCAGCAGGATAAGGAGATACAGAGCAACGGTATGATTATTTTAAATCTATTTATCTCTATATTTTTTTCTGAATATTGAACAAAACAAAAGGAAAGTAAAGAACCTGGGAGAGAGGATGACATCATACTTTGTTATGGCAACCGAATCACTTCGAGGAGAACCAGGAAGCAGTATGTGGACCTTTAGAGCAGTGCTTCTCAAAATGTAATGTACACATGGGTCACCTAGGGGTCTTGTTCAAGTGCAGATTCTGAATAGGTCTGGGAGGGCTTGCTCTTCTACATTTCTAACAAGCTTCCTGCTGCAGGTCAAAGTTAAGAGAGAAAGAGAAAGAGAGAGAGAGAGGAGAGAGAGAGAGAGAGAAAGTAATCATTAAGCAAAAGATAATATGAAGGCTGGTTGCAGTGGCTCACACCTGTAAATCCCAGCACTTTGGGAGACCAAGGCAAGTGGATCACCTGAGCTCAGGAGTTCAAGACCAGCCTGGCCAACATGGCAAAACCCCATCTCTACAAAAATACAAAAATTAGGCAGGCACAGTGGCACACACCTGTAGTCTCAGCTATGTGGGAGGTTGAGGTGGGGGAATCGCTTGAGTCCAGGAGGTGGAGGTTGCAGTGAGCTGAGATCATTGCCACTGCACTCCAACATGGATGACAGAGCAAGACCCTGTCTCGGAAAAAAAAGAAGATAATATGAGAATGTGATGTTGAGTGTGATTTAATCCTCACAAACTCCCAGTGGGTTATAAGCCCAGAGAGCACTTAGTTCCAATTTAGAGTAAGGAAAAGGATAAGAGAGGCTGTGACTTCCTTCATGTTAGGCACACACCCAGAAGGGTTGAGTTGCCAGCCAAGGACTTCTGACGTTAAACTCTTCATGCATTGTTCTCCACTGCCCATTCTGCCTTCCATTCAGAAGATGTGGTTGTTGGAGCCACAGACAGGAAAATCCCAAAGGTATTTTATAGAAAAAAGATTCTCAGTCTGTGTTTACAAACCTAAAAATGCAAACAGGACAGCACTTTAGGAAGAAAGTTGCAGACCAGTAGTTAGCAGAGAGAGGAACTAAGACCCCTGAGAGGACAAAATAAATGAAGAAATCAGAAAGGGCTAAGTCCCGTCTTCACCTAGGAAATTAGACATTATTCTTAAATTAGAAAGTCTGGTGGCTGGGCTCAGTGGCTCACGCCTATAATCCCAGTACTTTGGGAGGGCGAGGCGGGCAGATCACAAGGTCAGGAGATCGAGACCACCCTGGCTAACACGGTGAAACCTCGTCTCTGCTAAAAATACAAAAAATTAGCCGGGTATGGTGGCGGGCGCCCGTAGTCCCAGCTACTTATGAGGCTGAGAGGGAGGAGAACAGCGTGAACCAGGGAGGCAGAGCTTGCAGTGAGCCGAGATCGCACCACTGCACTCCAGCCTGGGTGACGGAGACTCTGTTTCAAAAAAAAAAAAAAGGAAACTCTGTTTTTGGCCCATGGAGAGTACAGGCAGGCATTGCCTCCCTCCTCTACCTCTTGATAAATGAATAAGGAGTGTGAAGAGCTGTGCTTGACTTGCTGAATGCCTACTCAAGCCTCTTGATGGAATGAAAACAGAGAACATGAGGCAGGGATGGTAAAAGCATGTGGCTGGTTGAAATAAGCACATGTGGTTGAAAGAGCTGCATTGCTGTTCGGTCCTCCCCCAACTGGCTGTGTGCCTTGAGCAAGGGACAGCCCTTGTTGAAAGTGGTGGGTGATCAGGGTTTCTTTGGGAAAAAGTAAGCGTCAGTGGGGAGAGCGGAGATGATTTAAAACGTTAAAAATTTTCAACCCACTTTACATTATTTTGATACCTCCTTATGATATCAAGGAGAAAGGCTCACTTTGATGCTGGTACATTTTCAAAATCACTCTATTTTGTGTGTGCTCACTCATTACCCAATTTATATATAAATATATATACATATATTAAATAGAAAATACATATCAGACACACAGCTTCAAGCAATGCTATCTGTTGCTTAAGATAATGATGTTGTTGCATTTATTTTTATCTTTAGAGATACTGCTTTACCATTTTTTGCAACGATATAATATTTAAGTAAAACAAAGTCAGTCAAATTTAAATACCAGCTAAATACTACAGATGATATTTGAATGAAGGAAGTTTGGGAAACATGAAACCAAGTGTTCTCTAAGGCTTTGCTATTCTGAGAGAAAAATGTACCAAGTAAACAGAAAACAGAAGAAAGCAGGGGTTGCTATGCTAATTTCAGACAAAACAGATTTTAAACCAACAAAGATTTAAAAAGACAAAGACAGACATTAAATGGGAAAGGATTCAATTCAACATGAAGACCTAAATATCCTAAATATATATGCATCCAACACAGGAGCATCCAGATTCATAAAGCAAGATCTTTAAAGAGACTTAGATAACTACACAATAATATTGGCAGACATCAACACCCCCAATGATAGTATTTAGCAGATCATCAAGGAAGAAAACTAACAAAGATATTCAGGACCTGAACTTGACACTTGGCCAAACAGACCTAACAGACATCTAAAGAACTTTCTAATCCAAAACAGCAGAATATACATTCTTCTCATTAGCATGCAGCACATACTCTAAAATCAGCTACACAATCAGACATAAAACAATTCTCAGCAAATCTTAAAAGTGAAATCATACAACTACACTCTAAACCCACAGTGCATTAAAAATAGAAATCAACACTAAGAAAATTGCTCAAAATCATACAATTACATGGAAATTAAATAAACAGCTCCTGAATGACTTTTGGGTTAATAACGAAATTAAGGTAGAACAAAGAAATTCTTTGAAACTAATGAGAACAAAGATACAGCATACGAGAATCTCTGGGACACAGCTAAAGTCATATTAAGAGAGAAATTTATGATGCTAAATCCCCACATCAAAAAGTTAAAAAGATGTCAAATTAATAACCCAACATTACAACAAGAGGAACTATAGAAAGAAGAGCAAACCAACTCCAAAGCTAACAGAAGATAAGAAATAACCCAAATCAGGCTGAATTGAAGGAAACTGAGACATGACAAACCATACAAAAGATCAGCAAATCCAGGTGTTGGTTTCTTGAAAGAATTACTACAAAATAAGATAGATTGCTAGCAGGACGAATAAAAAATGAGAGAGAAATCCATATAAACATAATAAAAAATGACAAAGAAGACATTACTATTGACTACACAGAAATACAAAAAACCCTGAGTGACTACTATGAACACTTCTATACACACAAGCCATAAAACCTGGAAAGAATGGGTAAATACCTGGAAATAGACAATCATGTGAGAATAAACCATGTAGGAATTAAATTCCTGAACAGACCAGTAATGAGTTCCAAAAATGAATCAGTAATAAAAAGCCTACTAACCAGAAAAATCCCAGGACAAGACAGATTCACAGCCAAATTCTGCCAGATATATAAAAAAGAGCTGGCATCATTCTGATATGGTTTGAATCTGTGTCACCACCCAAACTTTATGTTCAATTGTAATCCCCAGTGTTTGAGGTGGGGCCTGGCGGGAGGTGATTGGATCGTGGTGACAGACTTCTCCTGAATGATTTAGCATCATCCCTCTCGGTACTGTCCTCATCATAGTGAGTGAGTTCTTATGAGATTTGGTTGTTCAAACGTGTGTAACACCTCCCCTCTCAATCTCTTGCTCTTGCTCTGGTCATGTGACATGCCTGTTCCCCCTTTGCCTTCCAGCATGATTAGAAGCTTCCTGAGGCCTATCCAGAAGCAGATGCCTTTATGATTCCTGTGCAGCCTGCAGAACCATGAGCCAATTAAACCTCTTTTCTTTATGAACCACTGAGTCTCAGGTATTTCTTTACGGGAATGTGAAAACAGTCTAATACACATTCCTACTGAAAGTATTCCAAAAAAAAACTCAGCAAGAGGAACTCCCATAACTCATTCCATGAATCCAGCATCAACCTGATACCAAAACCTGGCAGAGACATAAAAAAAGAGGAAATTTCAGGCCAGTATCCTTGACAAACACAGATGCAAAAGTCCTCAACAAAATACTAGAAAACTGAATAGAGAAGCACATCAAAAAGTTAATCCACCACAAGCAAGTAGGCTTTGTTCCTGGGATGCAAGTTTGGTTCAACATATGCAAATCAATAAATGTGATTCATCACATAAATAGAACTAAAACCAAAAACCACATGATCATCTCAATAGATGCAGAAAAGACTTCTAATAAGATTCAACATCAATTTATGTTAAAAACCCTCAACAAACTAACCACTGAAGGAACATACTCCAAAAAATAAGAGCAATCTATGACAAGCCCACAGCCAATACAATACTGAATGGACAGAAGCTGAAAGCATTACCCTTTAAAACTGGAACAAGGCATTGCTGGCAAGAAGGTCAAATAGTAACAGCTCCAGTCTATAGCTCCCAGCAAGATTGACACAGGAGGCAGGTGATTTCTGCATTTGCAAATGAGGTGCTTGGTTCATCTCACTGGGACTGGTTTGACAGTGGGTGCAGCCCACAGAGTGCCAGCCAACGCAGGGAGGGGTGTCACCTCACCCAGGAAGCATAAGAGGTCAGAGAATTTTCTCCTCTACCCAACGAAAACTGTGAGGGACTAAGCCTGAGGAACTGTGCACTCTGGCACAGATACTGCACTTGTCCCATGGTCTTTGCAACCCGCAGACCAGGAGATTCCCTCTGGTGCCTACCCCACCAGGGACCTGGGTTTCTAGCACAAAACTGGGCAGCCATTTGGGCAGACACTGAACTAGCTGCAGGAGTTTTTTTGTCTGTTTGTTTTGTTTTCCATACCCCAGTGGCATCTGGAACACCAGTGAGACAGAACCGTTCACTCTCCTGGAAAGGGGTGCTGAAGCCAGGGAACCAAGTGATCTGGCTTACTGGGTCCCACCCCCACAGAGCCCAGCAAACTAAGATCCACTGGCTTGAAATTCTCATGGCCAGCACAGCAGCAGTCTGATATTGACCTGGGATGCTCAAGTTTGGTTGGGAGAGAGGCGTCCACCATTGCTGAAGCTTGAGTAGGTGGTTTTACACTCACAGTGTAAACAAAGCCACCAGGAAGTTCCAACTGGGTGGAGCCCACTGCAGCTCAACAAGGCTGCTGTGGCCAGACAACCAGATTTCTCCTCTCTGGGCAGGACATCTCTGAAAAAAAGGCAGCAGCCCCAGTCAGGGACTTATAGATAAAACCCCCATCTCCCTGGGAAAGAGCACCTGGGGGAAGGGGTGGCTGTGGGCACAGCTTCATTAGACTTAAACTTCCCTGCCTGATGGCTCTGAAAAGAGCAGCGAACCTCCCAGAACAGCATTCGAGCTCTACTAAGGGTCAGACTGCCTCCTCAAGTGGGTCCCTGACCCCTGTGCCTCCTGACTGGGAGACATCTCCCAGTAGGGGCCAACAGACACCTCATACAGGAGAGCTCTGGCTGGCATCTGGCAGATGCCCCTCTGGGATGAAGCTTCCAAAGGACAGAACAGGCAGCAATCATTGCTGTTCTGCAGCCTCCATGGGTGACACCTAGGCAAACAGGGTCGGGAATGGACCTCTAGCAAACTCCAGCAGACCTGCAGCAGAGCAGCCTGACAGTTAGAAGGAAAACTAACAAACGGGAATAGCACATCCACTCAAAAACCCCATTCAAAGGTCAATAACATCAAAGACCAAAAGTAAATAAATCCACAAAGATGGGGAGAAACCAGTGCAAAAAGGCTGAAATTTCCAAAAACTAGAAAACCTCTTCTCCTCCAAAGGATCACAACTCCTCACCAGCAAGGGAACAAAACTGGATGGAGAATGAGTTTGATGAACTGATACAGGTAAGCTTGAGAAGGTGGGTAGTAACCAACTCCAGTGAGCTAAAGGAGCATGTTCTAACCCAATGCAAGGAAGCTAAGAAACTTGAAAAAGGTTAGATGAACTGCTAACTAGAATAACCAGTTTAGAGAGGAACTTAAATGACCCGATGGAGCTGAAAAACACAGCACGAGAACTTTGAAAAACATACACAGGTATCAACACTTGAATCGATCAAGTGGATGAAAGGATATCAGTGGCTGAAGATAAACTTAATGAAATAAAGTGAGAAGACAAGATTAGAGAAAAAAGAATAAAAATGAATGAACAAAGCCTCCAAGAAATATGGGACTATGTGAAAAGACCAAATCTACATTTGATGGGTGTACCTGAAAATCACGGGGAGAATGAAACCAAGTTGGAAAACACTCTGCAGGATATTATCCAGGAGAATTTCCCCAACCTAGGAAGACAGGCCAACATTCAAATTCAGGAAATAAAGAGAACACCACAAAGATACTCCTCGAGAAAAGCAACCCCAAGAGACATAATCATCAGATTCACCAAGGTTGAAATGAAGGAAAAAATGTAAGGGCAGCCAGAGGAAAAGGTCGGGTTACCCACAAAGGGAAACCTATCAGACTAACAACAGATCTCTCTGCAGAAACCTTACAAGCCAGAAGAGGGTGGGGGCCAATAATCAACATTCTTAAAGAAAAGAATTTTCAACCCAGCATTTCGTATCCATCCAAACTAAGCTTCATCAGCGAGGGAGAAGTTAAATTATTTACAGACAAGCAAATGCTGAGGGATTTTTTCACAGCCAGGCCTGACTTACAAGAGCTCCTGAAGGAAGCACTAAATATGGAGAGGAAAAACTGGTACCAGCCATTGCAAAAACATACCTAATTGTAAACATCATTGACACTATGAAGAAACTGCATCAACTAACGGGCAAAATAGCCAGCTAGCATCATAATGACAGGATCAAATTCACACATAAAAATATTAACCTTAAATGTAAATGGGCTAAATGCCCCAGTTGAAAGACACAGACTGGAAAATTGGATAGAGTCAAGACCTATCAGTGTGCTATATTCAGGAGACCTATCTCATGTGCAAAGACACACATAGGCTTGAAATAAAGGGATGGGGGAATATTTACCAAGCAAATGGAAAGCAAAAAAAAAAAAAGAAAAAAAAAAAGCAGAGGTTGCAATCTTAGTCTCTGATAAAAAACAGACGTTAAACCAACAAAGATCAAAAAAGACAAAGAAGGACATTACATAATGGTAGAGGGATCAATGTAACAAGAAGAGCTAACTATCCTAAATATATATGCACCAAATACAGGAGCACCTAGATTCATAAAGCAAGTTCTTAGAGACTACAAAGAGACTTAGACTCCCACACAATAATAGTGGGAGACTTTAACACCCCACTGTCAATATTAGACACATCAACAGGACAGAAAATTAACACGGATATTCAGGACTTGAACTCAGTTCTGGACCAAGCAAATCTAATAGACATCTACAGAACTCTCCACCCCAAATCAACAGAATATACATTCTTCTCAGTACCTCATCACACTTATTCTAAAGTTGACCACATAATTGGAAGTAAAGCACTCCTCAGCAAATAGAAAAGAACGGAAATTATAACAAAAAGTCTCTCAGACCACTGTGCAATCAAATTAGAACTCAGGATTAAGAAACTCACTCAAAACTGCACAACTACATGAAAGCTGAACAACCTGCTCCTGAATGACTACTGGGTACATAATGAAATGAAGGCAGAAATAAAGATGGTCTTTGAAACCAATGACAACAAAGACACAACATACCAGAATCTCTGGGACACATTTAAAGCAGTGTGTAGAGGGAAATTTATAGCACTAAATGCCCACAAGAAAAAGCAGGAAAGATCTAAAATTGACACCCTAACATCACAATTAAAAGAACTAGAGAAGCAACAGCAAACAAATTCAAAAGCTAGCAGAAGAAAAGAAGTAACTAAGATCAGAGCAGAAACAAAGGAGACAGAGACACGAAAAAACCTTCAAAAACTCAATGAATCCAGGAACTGTTTTTTTGAAAAGATAAGCAAATAGATAGACTACTAGCCAGACTAAAAAAGAAGAAAAGAAAGAAGAATCAAATAGACACAATAGAAAATGATATAGGGATATCACCACTGATCCCACAGAAAAACAATCATCAGAGAATACTATAAACACCCCTACACAAATAAACTAGAAAATCTAGAAGAAATGGATAAATTCCTGGACACATACACCCTCCCAAAACTAAACCAGGAAGAAGCTGAATCCCTGAATAGACCAATAACAAGTTCTGAAATTGAGGCAGTAATTAATAGCCTACCAACAAAAAAAGTCCAGGACCAGATGGATTTACAGCCAAATTCTACCAGAGGTACAAAGAGGAACTGGTAACATTCCTACCGAATCTATTCCAAACAATAGAAAAAAAGGGAATTCTCCCTAACTCATTTTATGAGGCCAACATTATCCTAATACTGAAACCTGGCAGAGACACAACAACAAAAGAAAATTTCAAGTCAATGTCTCTGATGAACATTAATGCAAAAATCCTCAATAAAACACTGGCAAACTGAATCCAGCAGCTCATCAAAAAGCTTATCCACTACGATCAAATCGGCTTTATACCTGGGATGCAAGGCTGGTTCAACATGTGCAAATAAGTAAATGTAATCAATCACATAAACAGAAAGAATGACAAAATCCACATGGTTATCTCAGTGGGTGCAGAAAAGACTTTTGACAAAATTCAACACCGCTTCATGCTAAAAACTCTCATTAAATTCGGTATTGATGGAATGTATCCCAAAATAATAAGAGCTATTTATGACAGACCCACAGCCAATATCATACTGAATGGGCAAAAACTGGAAAAATTCCCTTTGAAAACCTGCACAAGACAAGAATGCCCTCTTTCACAACTCCTATTCAACATAGTATTGGAAGTTCCCGCCAGGGCACTCGGGCAAGAGAAAGAAATAAAGCGTATTCAAATAGGAAGAGAGGAAGTCAAATTGTCTCTGTTTGCAGATGACATGATTGTATATATAGAAAACTACTTTGTCTCAGCCCAAAATCTCCTTAGGCTGAGAAGCAACTTCAGCAAAGTCTCAGGATACAAAATCAATGTGCAAAAATCACAAACATTCTATACACCAATAACAGACAAACAGAGAGCCAAATCATGAGTGAACTCCCATTCACAATTGCCACTAAGAGAATAAAATACCTAGGAAAGCAACTTACAGCAGATGCAAAGGACCTCTTCAAGGAGAACTACAAACCACTGTTCAAGGAAATAATAGAGGACACAAACAAATGGGAAAACATTCCTTGCTCATGGATAGGAAGAATCAACATAGGAGTTGAACAATGAGAACACATGGACAGAGGGAGGGGAACATCACACACCAGGGCCTGTTGTGGGGTGTAGGGCTAGGGGAGGGATAGCATTAGGAGAAATACCTAATGTAGATGATGGGTTGATGGGTGCAGCAAACCACCATGGCACGTGTATACCTATGTAACAAACCTGCACATTCTGCACATGTATCCCAGAACTTAAAGTATAATTTTAAAAAATGACCACACAGCTCAAAGCAGTCTATAGACTCTATTCCCATCAAACTACCAATGTAATTTTTCCCAGAGCTAAAAAAAAACTATTCTAAAATCCATATAGAACTGAAAAAAAGCCCAAGTAGCAAAATCAATCCTAAACAAAAGGAACAAATCCAGAGGCATCAATTACCCTACTTCAAACTATACTCTAAGCCTATGATAACCAAAACAGCATGGTACTGGTACAAAAACAGACACATAGACCAATGGAACAGAATAGCAAACCCAGAAATAAAAAGCCACACACC
>NW_016812346.1:278886-283811 GCF_001698545.2 Rhinopithecus bieti | reverse complement strand
TATAGATTCAATGCTATCCCCACCAAGCTACCACTGACTTTCTTCACAAAATTGGAAAAAACTACTTTAAACTTCATATGGAACCAAAAAAGAGTTCACAGAGCTAAGACAATCCTAAGGAAAAAGAACAAAGCTGGAGGCATCATGCTACCTGACTTCAAACTATATTACAAGGCTACAGTAACTAAAACAGCATAGTTCTGGTATGATAACAGATATACAGACCCATGGTACAGAACAGAGGCCTCAGAAATAACACCACACATTTACAACCATCTGATCTTTGACAAACCTGACACAAACAAGCAATGGGGAAAAGATTCCCTATTTAATAAATGGTGTTGGGAAAACTGGCTAGCCATACGCAGAATACTGAAACTGGACCCCTTCCTTACACCTTATAAAAAAATCAACTCAAGTTAACACCTAAAACCATAAAAATCCTGGAAGAAAACCTGGGAAATACCATGCAGGACATAGGCATGGGCAAAGACTTCATGTCTAAAACACCAAAAGCAATGGCAACAAAAGTCAAAATTGACAAACGGGATCTAATTAAACAAAAGAGCTTCTGCACAGCAAAAGAAACTATCATCAGAGTGAATAAGCATCCTACAGAATGGGAGAACATTTTTACAATCTATCCATCTGACAAAGGGCTAATATCCAGAATCTACAAAGAACTTAAACAAATTTACAAGAAAAAAAACAAATAACCCCATCAAAAAGTGGGCAAAGGATATGAACAGACATTTCTCAAAAGAAGACATTCACACAGCCAACAGACATATGAAAAAATGCTCATCATCACTGGTCATTAGAGAAATGCAAATCAAAACCACAATGAGATAACATCTAATGCCAATTAGAATGGCGATAAAAGTCAGAAAACAACAGATGCTGGAGAGGATGTAGAGAAATAGGAATGCTTTTACACTTTTGGTGGGAGTGTAAATTAGTTCAATCATTGTGGAAGACAGTGTGGCAATTCCTCAAGGATCTAGAACTAGAAATACCATTTGACCCCGCAATACTGGGTATATACCCAAAGGATTATAAATCATTCTACTATAAAGACACATGCACACATGTTTATTGCGACATTATTCACAATAACAAAGACCTGGAACCAACCCAAATGCCCATCATTGATAGACTGGATTAAGAAAATGTGGCATATATACACCATGGAATACTATGTAGCCATAAAAAAGGATGAGTTCATGTCCTTTGCAGGGACATAGATGAAGCTGGAAACCATCATTCTTAGCAAATATCACAAGAACAGAAAACCAAACACCACATGTTCTCACTCATAAGTGGGAGTTGAATGACGAGAACACATGGACACAGGGAGGTAAACATCACACACTGGGGCCTCTGAGGGGGTGGGGGGCTAGGGGAGGGCTAGCATTAGGAGAAATACCTAATGTAGGTGACGGGTTGATGGGTGCAGCAAACCACCATGGCACATGTATACCTATGTAACAAAACTGCACATTCTGCACATGTACCCCAGAACTTAAAGTATAATAATTATAATAAAAAAACTAGAATAAGGCAAGGATGCCCACTGTCATCACTTCTCTTCAACACACTACTGGAAGTCCTGGCAAGAGCAACCAGGCAAGAGAAAGAAAGAAAAGGCATTCAAATAGGAAAAGATGAAATCAAACTATCCCTGTTTGCAGATGAAATGATTCAATATGTAGAAAACCCCATAGTCTATGCCCAAAAGCTCCTTGATCTGATAAACAACTTCAGTGAAGTTTCATAATACAAAATCAATGTGCAAAAATCACTAGCTTTCCTATCCACGACCAACAGCCAAGCCAATACCTAAATCAAGAATGCAATTTCATTCACAATAGCCACAAAAAGGATAAAATACCTAGAAATACAACTAACCATGGAGGTGAAAGATCTCTATAAGAAGAACTGCAATACACTGCTGAAATAAATCAAAGATGACACAAACAAATGAAAAAACATTCCATGCTCATGGGTAGGAAGAATCAATATCGTCAAAATGTTCATACTATCCAAAGCAAATTTATAGATTCTAAGTTATCCCTATTAAACTACCAATAATATTCTTGACAGAATTAGAAATAATTATTTTAAAATTCACATGAAACCAAAAAAAGAGCCTGAATAGCCAAGGGAATCCTAAGCAAAAAGAACAAAACTGGAGGCATTACCTTACCCAACCTCAACCTATACTATAGGGCTACACAGTAACCCAGGCAGCATGATACTGGTACAAAAACAGATACATAGACCAATGGAACAGAATAGAGAGCCCAGAAATCATGCAGCATACCTACAACCATTTGATCTTCAATAAAGTCAACAAAAACAAGCAATAGGGAAAAGACTCCCTATTCAATAAATAGGGTTGAGTTAACCTGTTAGCCATATGGAGAAGATTGAAACTAGACCCCTGACTTACACCATATACAAAAATCAACTAAAGATGGATTCTAGACTTAAGTGTAAAATCTGAAACTAAAATATCCTGGAAGGTAACCTAGGAAATGCCATTCTAGACATAGAAATGGGCAAAAATTTTATGACAATGATGCCAAATTGCAATTGCAGCAAAACCAACAACTGAGAAATGGGATCTAATTAAACAAGAGCTTCTGCAAAGCAAAAGACACTATTAACAGAGTAAACAGATGACCGGCAGAATGGGAGAAAATATTTGCAAACTATGCATCTGACAAGGGTCTAATATACAGAATCTATCAGGAACTTAAATCAACAAGCAAAAAAATAAATAACTGTATTAAAAAGTGGGCAAAGGACATGAACTTTTCAAAAGAAGATGTACATGCAGCCAAAAAACATATGAAAAAATGGTCAACATCAATAATCATCAGAGAATGGCAAATCAAAAACCACAATGAGACATCATCTCACACCAGTCAGAGTGGCTATTAATAAAAGGTAAAAAAAATAACAGATGCTGACGAGGTTGCAGAGGAAAGGAAACGCTAATTACACAGCTGGCGGGAATGTAAATAGTTCAGCCATTGTGGAAAGCTGCTTGATGATTTTCAAAGAACTCAAAGCAGAATTACTATTTGACCCAGCCATCCCATTATTGAGTATATACTCAAAGGAATATAAATCATTCTACCATAAAGACACATGTACACATGTGCTCATTAGAGCACTATTCACAATAACAAGGACATGGAATCAACTTAAATGCCCATTAATGGTAGACTGGATAAAGAAAATGTAGTACAAATATACCATGGAATACTACACAGCCTTAACAAAAATGAGATCATGTGCTTTACAGCAACGTGAATGAAACTGGAAGCCATTATCCTAAGCAAACTAACACAGGAACAGAAAACCAAATATCTCATATTCATGCATAAAAGTGGGAGCTAAATACTGAGTACAAATGGTCACAAAGAAGGGAACAACAGAGACTGAGGCCTATGTGAGAGTGGAGGGAGGGCGGAGGATGAGGATCGAAAAACTGCCTATCAGGTATTATGCTTATTACCTGGATGGAAAAATAATCTGTACACCAAACCCCCTGACATGCAATTTACCTATACAAGAGACCTGCACATGTACCCCTGAAACTAAAATAAAAGTTGAAAAAAAAGACCTTATATTCTGGATGCAAAACTAAAAAGGCACACTCCTGTCCTCAAGAAGTGCAGTCTTCTTGGAGAACTAGGGAGTGTCTGAGACTAAAATAAAAACTTTTTTTCTATACTCACAACACATCTGACACCAAATGGATGATTTTCCATACCAAGCAATTCTCTAATTCTCTGTGGACAGCAACTGGGTGTTCTACAATTTAATTCAGACACTACCTGGAGTTAGTGCAGACCCCACAGGGTAAGGGCTCAGTCCCACAAGACTGCCTCTCACTTCAGATGCCAATTTCAAGTAGTGGGTCCCCAGGTTACCCATACTTCTGTGTAACTTGGTTACAACTTGAGGGTTCCAGGACTCCCTCTCCAGGTACTCCACTCCCAGAACCTTGTTCCAAAAGCTCTCATACCCCATTGCTTTGGGTTTTTATGGAGGCTCCATTACATAAACATGACTGATGGAATCACTGGCCATTGGTAATTAGGTCAATCTTTATTCCACCCCAGGCCAGATATTGGGGCTTAAGGTTCCAACCTTCTAACCACATGGTTGGTTCCTCTGACAACCAGCTCCCATCTTCCAAGAGTCATCACATTAGTACAAACTCAAGTTATGGTTGAAAGGGCCTTATTATGAATCACCAAAGATGTTCCTCTCACCCTTATCACTCAGGAAATTTCAAGGGTATGTGTCAGGAAAGGAGGAAGAAGACCAAATAAGTACTTCTTATATCATGATATAACAAAGACTTTATATAATTTAATGCACAATATACTCCTATGGCATAGCAAGAGAAGTATAGGCATACACCAGAGATACTGTGGGTTCAGTTCCAGACTACTGCAATAAAGTGAATATTGCAACAAAGTAAGTCACACAATTTTTTTGGTTTCCCAATGCGTATAAAAGTTATGTTCATTCTATGCTATAGTCTATCAAGTGTACAATAACATTATATTTAAAAAAACAATGTGTGCACCTTAACTTAAAATACTTTATTGCTTAGACAGAAGATTTGGAATGTTCTCAACACAAATAAATGATAAGTGTTTGAAGTGATGGATATCCCATTTACTCTAATTTGATCATTACACATTGTATGCACATATCAAAATATCACATGTGCCCCCCCAAATATGTACAATTATTATGTATCAAGTTTTAAAGCCTTAGAAAGAATACTTTGCTGCTGAAAAATGTCAGCCATCATCTGAGCCTTCAGCAAGTTTTTTACATATATATATAACTTATATAAATATATATAACATATAAATATATATATAAATATATATAAC
>NW_016812346.1:252157-278533 GCF_001698545.2 Rhinopithecus bieti | reverse complement strand
ACACATGCGCACATGTACACACACACATATACACACACACTTTTTTTTTTTTTGAGATGGAGTCTTGCCCTGTTGCCCAGGCTGGAGTACAGTGGCATGATCTTGGCTCACTGAAACCCCCACCTCCTGGGTTCAAGCGACTCACCTGCCTCAGCCTCCTGAGTAGCTGGGATTACAGGCAAGTGCCACCACGCCTGGCTAATTTTTTGTATCTTTAGCAGAGATGGGGTTTCACCATGTTGGCGAGGCTGGTCTTGAACTCCTGACCTTGTGATCTGCCTGTCTTGGACTCCCAAAGTGCTGTGACTACAGGCGTGAGCCACCGCGCCCAGCCTAGTAAGTTATAATTCTTTACTGGTGAAGGATTTTGCCTTAGTTATGGCTTCTGACTGATCAAGGTGGTGGTTGCCAAAGGTTGAGGTGTTGTGGCAATTTCTTAAAATAAGACAATAATCAGCTTACCAAATTCACTGACTCTTCATGCAATATTTCTTTGTAGCATGAGATGTGTTTGGTAGCATTTTGCCTACCATAGAACTTCTTTCAAAATTGGAATCAATCTTCTCAAACCCTGCCACTGCTTTATCAAACAAGTTTACATAACATTTTAAATTCTTTGTTGTCATTTCAACAACATTCATAGCACCTTCACCAGGAGTATATTCTTCCTTCAGAAACCACTGTCTTCGCTCATCCATAAGAAGCAACCCTCATTCATCAATGTTTTATCATGAGATTGCAGCAATTCAGTCACATCTTCAGGCTCCACTTGTAATTCTAGTTCTCTTGCTATTTTCACCATATCTGCAGTTACTTCCTTTCTCTGAAGTCTTCAACTCCTCAAAGTTAGCAATGAGAGTTGGAATCAACTTCTTTCAAACTCCTGTTAATGTTGATATTTTGACCTCCTCCCATGAATCACAAATGTTCTTAATGGAATCCAGTATGGTTAATCTTTTTCTATAATGTTTTCAATTTACTTTGTCCAGATCTGTCAGAGGAATCACTATCTATGGCAGATGTAGCTTTACTAAACATACTTAAATAATAAGACTTGAAAGTCAAAATTACTCCTTGATCCATGGGCTGCAGATTGGATGCTGTGTCAGCAGGCATAAAACATTAGTCTCCTTGCACATCTCCATTAGATTTCTTGAGTTACCAGGAATATTGTTAGTGAGGAGGAATACTTTGAAAGGAATCTCTTTTTCTGAGCAGTAGATCTCAACAGTGGGCTCAAACTATTCAGCAAACTATGCTGCGAAACAGATGTGCTGTCATCCAGACTTTGTTGTTGTATTTATAGAGTACAGGCAGAGTAGAGTTAGCATAATTCTTACAGGCTCTTGGATTTCTGGAACGGTAAGCAAGCATTAGCTCCAACTTAGTCACCAGCTGTATTTGCCCCTAACAAGAGAATCAGCCTGTCCTTTGAAGCTTTGAAGCCAGACATTCTTTCTATCTGTAAATGGTACTTTCTTGCAGTAAAAGGCTGTTTTTCCTATATTAAAACTTTGTTGTTTAGTGTAGTCAACCTCAATTATCTTTGCTATATACTTTGAATAACTCAATGCCACTTCTCCATCAGCACATGCTGTTTCACTTTGCACCTTTATGTTCTGGAGGTGACTTCTTTCCTTAAACTGAATGAAACAACCTCTGCTAGCTTCCAACTTTTCTTCTGCAGCTTCCTCACCTCTCTGAGCCTTCAGATAATTGAAGAAAGTTAGGCCCTTGCTCTGGATTAGGCTATGGCTTAAGGTATGTCATGGCTGGTTTGGTCTTCCATCTAAACCACTAATACTTTCTCCATATCAGCAATAAGGCCGAAAATGCTTAAAATGTTGTGACAATTACCAAAATGTGACACAGAGATACAAAGTGCACACATGACTTTGGAAAACTGAGGCCAACATACTTGCTGGATGAAGGGTAGCCACAAACCTTCAATTTGTAAAAAACACATTATCTATGAAGTGCAATAAAGTGAAGCACAATAAAACAGGGTAAGCCTGTATAACCTTGGTTCTAATTTCTGTTTTGATCCTAATAGTTGTGAAAGATTTTTGTAGGTTTGGGTAAGATTCTTAACTTTCATGTTTGAGTTTTCATGTCTGAGTAATGGGGATATTAAAGAACTCCCCTTGAAAAGTTATTGTGAAAATTATTGTAGGTATAATGTAATGTGTTATAAAGAACTTGAGTTCTGGAGTCAAAAAGAACTAGGTTTGAATCTTGAACACACCAATCAGTTTGACTCTGTGACCCTGGACAATTTTCAACATCTCTTGGAGTCTCACATTATTATGAGGATAGTTACCTTACTTGCAGTGTGGTTGAAAAGAGTAAAGCTAGCACATATTAATACCCAACATACTGCCTGGCACATAATATGTACTAATCAAGGTTAGTTTACTTTCAATCTACCTCTAAACCTATTTTCTCTCCTTTCATTTATGAGAACCTAGGAGAAAATGAGTTATTCCTAGTGATGCAGTGGCAGGCTCATGAAAGAAAGTACAGAAGAGAAGCTCAGAAGCTCCTTGTGTAGGGCTTGGATGAATGGGAATAAAAAAAGGAAGCACATAAGGGAACAATATGAACAAAGGCTTGGAGGTGACAAACTATGAGGGCTGCTTGGAAAAAAAGGAGTCATTCAACGTTTGGCAGAATAAGCGTGTAGAGAGATCAAAGAGCAGTGAAACCTGTAGCTTTCTTAAGATCATCATTCACAGTAAAGGTAAAGGAAAATCTTGAACCATGGATATTTTGGGAACCTCTAGAGGACCTCCATGTCCATCAAGATAAATCCCAATTCTCAACCTGGAGTCCAAGTCTTGCTAGTACTGGTTCTCAACTGTGAGACACTACAAATACTCCTACTTTAGATGAAGCCTGCGTCAAAAGTATTCACACAACAGTAGACTTACTCCAGAGAGATATCTGAGCTTCAAACATTGAGAACATACTGCAGTGTTGAAAGCAAGGGCCTTGGTGAACACTGAGTTCAAAGTTCTGGCTTTGCCACTTTCTATTCTTCTGACCTTGGGTAAGTTACTCCACTTCAAGTTTTTATTTCCCCATATGAAATATTCTCCGATATGGCAATAAAACAGACTTTACCTCTTGGGGTAGTGATGAAGACTAAATGAAATAATGTATAAAAGGTACTTAGCATAGTGACTGGCACTAAAAAAAGGTTCAATAAATGGCAAGTATTTCTATTTTACATAAATCGAGTTGCTTGTTTTATCAGATCAAAGGAACAAGGGAATTTTTCTTCCAAGGCTCCTCATAATGACTGCAGTAGAAGCAAAGGTGGTGTTACTACTGGCCCTTGGGACTGGTTCTTGGCCTGTCACCTCCCAGTGATTCCAGTTTCATGAAGGCATTGATGAAAGCAAAGGCACTTATATATTTAGGGCTTGTAGGGGATTTAGAAATTATCCAATCTAGTCCACACTCCTCATTTGACAGACTGAGAAACTGCTGGCCTACAAGAGTTAATTCAAAGCCCTGGCTGGCTACCCAGCAAGTTGGTGGCAGAGTGAAACATAGAACCTAGGTCTTCTGACCCTTAAACATATCCTCTTCTAATATTATTACTACAACTGATGAAGTTCCTGGAAACATAGTATCGTATTTCAGATGCGCTCTTTTTTTTTTTCCACTTTGTTTTATAATTTCTCATTCTAGAAAAAAAAAACAACAACAAAATAGAAAGTCCTGTCTTGAGGATTCACTTGATTTCATTTATAGTAGATGCGAAGCATAAATAAATACAGTGAGTTAAAAATAAACCTCCTGATATGGCTATAACTTATTTTATTTAGCTTGTGTCTTTTTTTCCTGCCCTATGGATGTAATAATGGTAACCCTGACTCTGTTGGAACATAAATACGTTGGAATTGAAGACGTTATATATAGTGACTTCTCTTCTCCAGACTTTCTGTCAATGTGTCAGTAAAGACATGATTAACAGGGCTAGCAAAACAATCAAAGACAAGTTTTAGGATTGGTCTGACTTTACTTCTTCAAGTGCTCATTCTACTCATTCTGCAGAAAGAAAATCCCGACTGAGTACTTATTTTGTGCCAAGTTCAGTGCTGAGCTCTGGAAGCTAGAAGTGAAAGTGACCTGGCCTATGTCTTCAGGAAACTGACAGTCTACTAAAGAGAGAAACAGTTCCTAAACTGTGTGATGGGTACTATGATAGGGGAAGCCTAGAGAACTGGGGGCACAGATGAGTAGCAGCTACCTGGCCTGGAGGAAGAGGGATGGTGTCCACAGAAGTAGCTTATGAAGGGTCATGCTTCAATGGCTCACTTTAGCAGCATGCATACTAAAATTGAAATTAGACCTGAGATGATTAGGATGCCAAGATAAATCTTTGTAGAGAGACTGAATAGAATAATGTGTAAGGATACTAAGCTTGGATTGTAATCCTGGCTCTACCATCCATTATAGAAGTGGCTTGAGATAGTTAATTTCCTTGTTTATAGCCCAATTTTCTAATTTTGAAACTGAAGTATATTTTTTCTAGACTGTGTCTAAGCCCCTTTTCATCATTACAATTTTATGGCTGGGTGGAATATGTCTTACTTGAGGTCAGGATCATGTCTTCTTTACGTCTGCATTCCCAGGGCCGAGCACAGGTCTTGGTACTCAGAGTAAGCTGTATTTGTGGAATGTAAGAAAATTTTCAATTGGATCCCTTTAGTTGAGTCAGTAAATTAAAAGGATTAGGTCTTTTCAAATGATGTCCTTAGACTGGAATTTAAAATCATGTCTTTAGTGATAGAATATGTGACTTTTTGAAGCCTATATAACTTTTGTCCTAAATGAAGAGAAATGCAGCAAATTCTCAATAAATCATACTGTTGGTAGTAGTGATGTTGCCAGTGGGAACAAGTAGTGATGGTGCCAGTGGGAACAGCAGTAAAATAAACCAAACATCTACCACGAGTTTCTGGTATTATAATTGTTTGTCATCACTTAGAGACAGCAGCCCAAAATTCTTTCCAGGCAATAATGAACTTAATGAGAAGACAGGTACTCAGTGAATATTTTGTATTTGAGAACCAAAATAGTGAAGTTCCAGAAGAAGCAAAGGTTTTTATTTTAGCAGAGGGTGAGACTGAAAGGGGCAAAGTCATATGGCAATGAGTTGGGAGGAGTTTCAGAACAGAGCTCCTGGCCAAATATTCATAGAACTGAAGGTTAGCATATGACTCAGGTGCTTTTCTAAGGTGCTTCCCGCTCGGAGGCTGATGAGAGTATAGCCATCATCCTCCAATCACCAAGATTAGTCTCTCTTTGTGGATGAGAGGTCTTTGTTTATGAAAATGTCTTGTAAGTGTTTATGAAAATGTCCAGTAAGATGGCCAAATTGCTGTAAAGTGTTTACAAGAAAGTGTCTTGTAAGTGTTTATGAAAATGTCCAGTAAGATGGCCAAATTGCTGTAATTAGGGATGTAAGAAAGCATCACTGTCATCATTGTAGTCATTGTCATCATCAACATCATCCTTGTCATCACTTTCAACATTGTTTCCCAAAAGGTAGGGGTGCAGAATGGGCAATGGAAGGTGAAATTTGAGAAGCTATTGCATGTACATGTTCAGTTATCTGTCAGCAGAATGGCTTAGGAAGTTATTTTTAACCTCTTCTATACCTCGAAATACTCTTCTATGAAATGGGTCAACCAATAAAATGTTGCTTTGAGGACAAAATAAATTTATCGAAAGAACCTTGCCCATGGAAAGTTTTTGATTCAGGGCACTGTACTACAGCAAGTCAGCCTCTCAGTGGAGAGTGATGTCTGTACAAGACCAAGCAGAACAGGAAAACAGGGATAATGCCAAAACAACTGGGAGCAGGCCTAAGTTAGTGATGGGAGGGGAGGATGGAGAAATTGAGTGGTTGCACCCAGATGAGAACAGGCTGGCTTCCGAGGGCACTAAGCAGTTAGATACACTAACTTTTATTGTTCTGAAGATATTTGGGGCTACTGTCTTCAAGGAAAGAAAAGCAGTTACTTCAGAACCTTTGTGATAGCCATATAGGTCTATGGTTCTAGGCTCATATTGCTGCTGCTCCCATTCACACCACAAGAACTACAAATAATACCATTTATGGAGTATTGTGGCATGCAGTTCACTGTGATATGTCCTTTGCAGCATTATGTTACTTTATCCTCACAATAATACCTATGAGGTAGGTGCTATTATAATCGCTGTTTTACAGATGAGAAAACTGAAATTCATAGCAGTTAAGTAATTTACCAAGGTCAATGCTAAATATAGTAAATGGCAGAGTCAGGACTCAAACCAAGTCTAAATGGTGTTGACTATATTTCTAACCATTATGCTAGTCTTCAAGGCAGCATAACTTCGAACTTCTCAGATGAACTGGAACGAGCTGAGACAGGGAGAGGCTGCCATTGAACCATCACTCTATATACCATAAGGTATAATTTCTTATCAAATCAGTGACACTGAACTTTACAACTCCAGAGGGCATACATACTTCATGGTTATCAGAGATTTGAATATTTTCTAAACAATTTTCTGTTTAATGGTAGAAGAGGTGCCATCTTCTAATTTGCACCAGTTTACCATATCAGACAGTGGAGGGCTAAATGTTCACTATTTTGTTTTCTTGTGTTAGGCATTTGTACTTAAGATAACCCATAATACGTGCTGTATCTTGAAGTTCTATTGCAGGAAGTTGTACTATGCCTGATTCCTTTGTTATCCCAGCCACAGCTAATTGGCCACAGACTGACTGACTCAATGCAGCCATAGACTGAAAGCCTACAATGAAAATCAGTGACATTCCATGCTGAACAGTGACTGGTAATTCATTCATGATCACTCTCTTGGTGAGTTTGGATATAAGAGAAGGGAGGGAAAGGGTGAGGGAGAAAAGGAGGGGAGAGAGAACAAGAAATATGTGAGAGCGTGTGTGTGTGTGTGTGTGTGTGTGTGTGTGTATGTGTTTATGTGTGGAGAGAAAGAGAGAGAGAAAGTGTGTGTATGTGTCTCTTCATTATTATTTATGGTGGCAGAATCAGTTCCAAGACATAAATAAGCCAAGTCACCACATTGGTGGTTATGGATGCTTTTGCTGTGCCAAGCAAAGAAACTTGCTGGGATCTCCCTGAGGAAGGTCTCTCCATCTTTGCATTACATGTCTTGGGATTCATGCTCTGCCTGAAACTCATGCCCTTAGATGTCCCTTCTCTGTTCTTCCACATGGCTGCTTCCTCCCATTTGTAGCTGAAGCCCTGAATTTAAAAGCTCAAGGTCATCCTTATGTCTCATGTATAATCCAACCAGAATCTCCAGAGCTGGGCCAGGCCACAGTTTGACACAAATGTTTAAACTAATAGTGGTTTCTTTGATTTGTGTCTTTACTTAGATCTGTATTGAAAACTCTGATAAAGGTAGACAATTTGGTTCTCCAGGATTCTCTTTCTCAGATGAAGGATAAATAATCTCATCATCATTTTACTAAAAGTGGAAACTGAGGCACAGTGTGGCTATTCATTTGTCAAGGTCACATTTGAAATCAGATCTGACTGGCTTCTGATCCCTTTACTCTGTCTGTAGCATCATGTTGCCTCCTCTCCTAAATTAGCTTGTGCTTCCTCATAACATGATAGGAAAGAAACAAATCTATGCCTTTTTTATTCCTTGAGCAATAAGCTTCATTTCCACTAATACTATCATTCTGTGGTGACCCAAATGGGTTATTTCTTCCTTCTTGCCATAGATTCTCCTGCCATAGCCATGCCAGAGTGCGTGAACAACTGCCTCCTTTAGCAAGGAAAGAAACCTCAAGAGAAACCTGAGATGTCCCGATTGGGCTCTTATCCTTTTCTGATAAAGGGATGCCCAAAGCAGGGCTACTTGTTACTAATTGTTATGAAAATAATAAAATTTATCAATGTTGTAGATTCTTTTCAGTTTATAATAAATTTACACATACCATCTTATAAATCAATGTATTCACACATTCAATAACCATGTACCTCAGGTCGGGTCCTGTACTGGACACTGAGAACATAGGTATAATGTGTCAAAGAAAAATTTTATTCTCTTAGCAGCAGGCAAATTATTTTGCCAGAGAGAGACTCACCATATTGGGTTATGCTTTGATTATTCTGCTTATGACAGCAGGGTCTTAGGGAAATTGGGTATCTTCTGTTCCCAAGGTCATGGAGAAGTTGATAAAGCTGCTTTGCATGCAAAAACAACAGGAATCTGCTGAGGAAAGGAAAGAAAGCAAATGGGAGGAAAATGGGATCGCCAGGGAGGAGGTTAGAGCTGGACATTGTAGTCTGAGCTGAGGCCTCTCCCCATGCCCCTGCAAAACTGCAATAAGATTGTAAAGTCACACAATTGGTGGAGAGGATACATTTATTTGTAGAAACTGGTGGAGGGGGTTGATGAATAGCAGAGTAGGGACAGCACTGACGTGCAACAGTTGGGGCTGAAAGGATGGCTTCCCCAGACTGGATTTTCAAAGAGAAACGAAAGCCTAGACCAGGCCCTCAGCAGTTCATGGCCTAGGACATCTAGCAGAGGCATAAGCAGATGGTAATACAGCAACAGGCTTGAGAGTAGAGGTGAGCATGGTAAGCAGTGAGAGTCCCTAGGACAGGAAATGCATCTCTGCCCCGTGAACAGGCAGGAAGAGGTGACAGGCCAGCTACATTGAGGACAACTGGACAGTCTCTGGACAGACACAGGGGAGGCAAGGCCATCCCAGAGAAAAGAAATAGCTGTGCAAAATTATTTACTTTTCCTTGTGCCTGGAAAATGGGGTGCAAAGGGGTGCAGGGAGAAGGTGGCTGAAGAAGTTGACAAAGGGCAGATGTGAAGGTGGGATAACTTAAGGCTGATTGATGGGCCACCACTAGGAGTTTTAAGGATGTGAATTTTGGAACTTCTAGGGAGATAAAGTATTGGCTGAAAACGTGAACAAGTGGATCGTTTGGGCTAAAGAAATTCAGTACAGGTGAAGCAATGAGGTGTTGAGGTGGGATGGGCAAACTGCTGGGAGGATGTGGACAGAAATTTCCTGCCATCCCCATTGCTGGGCCTACTAAAGGCACCTACAGCTGGTGTGGGTAGCCTTATGGGCAGATACATAGGTTGCTATCAGAATCTGCTCCTTGGCCGAGAGCATATGTGATACTTTCTCAGTGCAGGGCTGGTTGGATATTAACTATTCCATTTGACCATGGGAATAGAGCAGATGCTTTATCCTGGGTCAGGGAGACAATGTACACTGTTATCTGTCTACGTGGGACAACACGAAGTGTGGGAGTCATCTCTACCCTGCCCCCTAGCATCTGTTTTCAGATTCAGACACTTACTTGAGAATATATCAGGTGCTATACTTGGTGACAAGGACTTTCATATCAATTAACTCCCTTATTTCTCTAAACAAGCCTGGATTGTTATTGGTAATTCCTGAGAGCTATTATCTCTGCAACTTGGCTTAGTAATTGGGTGAGAGAACCAGGGTTTTCAAATCCCAGGGTTTGAGCTCAGAAAAATCCAATGCTTCACATTCCTCTATTAGCACTAAAGCTAGCATGAAGGCAAAGTAGTTCCAGGTAAGGAAAAAGAGGTGAAAACATAGGTTTTTTCCCTCAAGAAGTTCACTGACTAGCATGGAGATGGGCATGCAAATAGCCCATTGCAATGTACTATTGTAACCCTTACAATTTCAGGAGGCAGTTACTGTTATCCACATTTCAATTATATGGAAACTGAGGCACAGAGAGGTTAAATCACTGTCTCCCTGTCACGCAGCTATAAAGTGGAAAGCCAGGCTTCAGATGCCAACCATTTGGCTCTAAGTCTGTGTTCTTAACCATGACATTGTATTGTGCTTTGACCTAGAGTTGGTGACATCATGTTACTCCCTCCTCCATGACCTACAGCCCCATTGGGTTGCTGTACTACAACAATTATCAGCTGGGGACAATTTTGCCCCCTTGGGGACATTTGGCAATTTCTGGAGACATTTTTGACTGTCACAACTTGGGTGGGGGGCTGCTACTAAAGTTTAATGAGTAGAAGTCAGGTGTAGTGGTAACCATGTTACAATACACAGGACAGCTGGCACAATAAAATATTACCTACCCCAAAATGTTAATGGTGCTCAGGTTGAGGAACTCTTATAGAGGACTTATCAGGCTACTCTAAGCGATGGCTTCTTGCTAGTCTTGCTAGGATGAGCTCCCCTGTGCCTAGCACAGATCTGGGCATGTAGGAGAATCTATAAATGCCTGTGGAATACATGAGTGGGTGAATAAAATAGGCAATTTGTGCAATTTAGGTTGACTGTATCATGTAATTCTATTAATCCTTTATACAGGAATGATTTTTTAAATAATCTGTGAAAATGAACCAAAAATTCCTGTCCCCAAGCTCATAGCCCAGTGTTGGGGGGCAGCAGAAAAGAATGCATAGCTATGAGCCAAGGCAGGCAAGAAACGGGCATCAGAGAAGGTCGCCTGTGGACAGAGGCAGCTGAACTCTCAGGCCTCTATGAGAAATGTCTCTCTGCAAACAAGGTAGTGGTTTAGGAGACTTCAGTTTTCACTTAGAATTTTTCAAATGTGTGAACTCGATTACCATTTGGGATCAGGTTAGAGATTTCGTGATAATAGGAAGCATTTCCCCCCCAGCTTCCCTGTTGCTCCAGTCTGAGGCTGGTTTCCCTATATCCTCCTTGTAATGACTATTCAAGACTGGAACCAGAGCAAACAGACAAAACAGCACCAACTTGCAGACTAATTAATTAAAGGCCTAGATAAATTACAATGTTATTTATTGCTCAATTATAGTAATTATTTTATCCATGTTTTTGGTATAATTATCTCCTCTTTCTTTGTATGGTTTCTGATTCCTCCTTTAACTACCCACTCTACTCATGTGTTGATGTTTTTCTTTGTCATTGAGTATCCTTTGGAGGAAGTAAGCAAGGTAGTAAATTACCAATAAATGCTGACTCACAGAACACCAACGCTGAAAGTACCTCAGTGGCTCATTTTGAGTTGCAGATGAGTAAACTGAGTTCTGAGAGGCAAAAGAACTTGGAGGAGAATGAGACCTGGAATGGGGACTTTCAGGATACAGCGTATATTGAGATGGTATGGCAACTTAATATTGATGAAGTATGCATTTTATTTTTACACATAGGTAAGTGTCTCATTTCACAAACAACATCTGTGAAAGACCAAGAAATCAATCCCTTTATTCCATGTAAAACGACTTCTCCTTAAGGTTTGAATTTCTGATGGTTATTTTTCTGTGACAGGTTTGGCTGCCTCCCTTCAAGACCCACGAACATTTGTGGAAGTGAATCACAGGTCAGTAGAGCTTTCCTTCTCTTCTCCTATTCAGAATCAATTCTCACATCTAAATTTAGAGAAATGACAGGGGCACATGGCAGTTCCCCCTGGATTTCTTTCTCTGAAAAGGCAGAACGAAACAGGTGAAGGACACTGGGCTCTGGGGAAGGGGGTCTGAGGGTTCACCCCGGCTCTAACTGCATCTGATCTTGGACAAGTTATCCAACCCAACTTGGTGCCTCGGTTTGTTCATCTGAAAACAAGGCCCGTGCTAGTGGCCAACTTGTATGGCTGTTGTTAGGGCTGAATGAAAGCACTCATGGAGCAGCACAGGCTGTAGCACACACAGACTCAGAGGCCAATGCACAGCAGTCATAAAAGCCAGTCAGGGGACCTTTCAGGAATGTGACATACTATGAACCTTTATTTCTAGAAGTCAAGGGTAAATTTGATTTGCAACCACTCCAGCTGAGAAAACAGGTTGAAGACTATGCTCATTCAAAGAATTTGAAGTGCATATTGAAAAGCTACATTAAATTGGGACCACCAGTGTTAATATGAAGGAAATGATGGCCATGTTATAATTATTTCTGCTGTTGGTGTACTGCTCATCCTTACAATAACTCATTTAGTTATCCTTACAGTAACTCTCAACAATCCTATGAAGTTGCTACTGATATCCTCATTTTATAAATGGAGAAACTAAAGTTCAGAGAGTTGAGGTACATAGCTCAGAGATACCCAGCAAGGTCAGGGGAAGCCACAGTTACAGCTCAGTTCTTCTGATCATTCCCTCTGGAGTGTGGTGACGAGAAGATGCTCTAGTTCTTCAAATTCAGTGTCATGCCTCCCATCCACCTTACAAACGGACTCTATAAAAATGGAAACTCCAGAAATAAAGGATACATTTTTTACTCCTCAACAAGAAATAGGATTCCTCTTCTGCTGCCCAGAGAGATGGAACCCAGGAATTAACATTTGCACTGTGGGGTAATCAATCAGGAGTGGACTTTGAAGGAGGAGCACAGTCACTCCCTGTACTCTACCCCATAGGGCAGTAACATTCAGTATTGCCTCTTTGCAAATAGGTTACGGTTTGAATGGAAATGAGGAAAGAGGAATTCAGTGCCCCAAAGCTAAATATCACTTACTTTCCCACATTTCCTATTATTATTAGTCGAGGCCACTTTGGTAGCTACACTTACATTTTGTATGAATGAATGAATGAATGAACAAATGGATATATGTGGATGTATATGCATATATATGTGCTTTTTTGAGTATTGTCTCATATAATCAGTATTACAATTTATAAATTATAAAAATACAAGAAGCAGCAGAAAAAAATTATCTGTCAGCTCAATACGCTTTCAAACTTAGGTGAGATTAATATTATAATTAAGAAAGGAAAGGAACCAATATTTATTGTCTTTAGTAGCTATTAAACCACTAAGAGATATTAGGTCTGTGATACCTCAGTCAATCCCTCAAGCAGCTGTGTGGAAGCTAGATGACATCCCATTTTTACAGGTAAGGCTGTAAAAGTAAGCCTTACCCAACCTGTTGGGTTGGATAACTTGTCCAAGATCAGATGCTGGGAGTTGAGCTCCGACTTTAACATCCACAGTCTTAACCATGAGGCCCCATTGTCTCTTTTTGGGGTGCTAAGAACATTGGCTTTGAAGTTATAGAAATCTCTTACCTGCTATGGAAACTTGAGAAAATTATTTAATCTCTCTTAGCCTCAGCTACTTTATCAGTTAATTAAGCATGAAATCTGTTGCCTTAAAATAACATCATAATAGATACAGATTAAAAACTAAAAAGGTTGGCCAATTATTACAAGTGACATTCGTTTGGAGAACAGTGAGTGTTTTGTAGTGAGGAATTCTGTGGTTGGATTGAGAGAACCTGTCTATGTTGGGCCAGTGACCAGGTAGGAAAGATGGAATGGCATGGAAGCAATGCTCTTCAACTTGTCTCCGACTGAATCAGATGCTCCTTGGTGCCAGCAAAGAAAGAGGAAGTCACTGGAAATGTAACACCTGCACAGCACATTATGACAGCCTCAAACACAAGCACTGCAGCATGATATGCAGATCAAAATGAACACATTTGCAAATAAACATGGCAAAATTGGGTCCCTAATCCTGACCATTATTATTATAGTGTTGCATACACGGTGACTGCCTTAATTACCATGTGCTGTTCTTTTCGTACTCTGGAAATGGACTGAGTGGGCCCCAAAATGCATTTCAAAAGACAAGTAATCTGTGGAAAGAATGGAAACTTTCTTTATCTTTGTACAAAGAGGCCTGCGTTTCACAAACATGGTAAGAATAGAAAGATGTTTCTTTTAGCATGGAATTCTGACTGGAAAATGAACAGGATGCATTTGTTGTATGTGTGAGTGTGTGAGAGAGAAAAGGGAGAATAAGTGAAGGGGAATATCCCAGTTGTCTAATTTTCCTTCTTTACCAAAGGATACTGAAGCAGGATCCCATGCTTGAAGCCCTACATTTGCACAAAGCAACAGCTCTTTGTCTAGATTTCTTTGGGAAGGAGGATGAGAAGGATCAGGTAGTTGATATTCTATAAAGTGCTGGCAGTATAATAAAGGGTCAGTATCTCCCTAAGAGTGAGCTGTGTCCAATAGGACATTCTAATAGAAAGGGTTTTTGGTCATATAAGTTTGGGGAAAAAAATGTATTGCTTCATCAAAAGTCTTAATGCAATAATGTCTTTAGACCTTTGGGAGTTCCTGAAACAAATCATTTGCCTCTTTACTTATGGCAGTTTTCTACTTCTTACATATATTTAGTTCAAAGATGACATTTTTTCTTTTTCAACTAACACACTTTAGGCAATATTGGCATATAGAATTCATATTGCAGTCTCAGGAATCAGGACTCCTGGAGTTTGGACCTGGCTTTGATACTAACGTGTGAGATCCTAAGAAAGAGACTCTTCGTCTCAGTTTACTCATCTGGTAAACAGGAATTGTCATTTTGGCTCAAGTTACAACAGAGAGCTGCTCTGCACACAAAAATGCTATTATTGAATACATCACTATTTTCAATAGTTAGGAATAAATACTCATTTCTATGATGAATATTTGTGTCCTCCCAAAATTAATATATGGAACCCTAACCCCCAAGGTATTAAGAGGTAGGGCTTTTAAGGAGATAATTAGGTTATAAGGACTCCTCTCTCATGAATGGGATTGATGTCCTTGTAAAAGAGACCTGAGGGAGCCTGTTTGTCCCTTCTACTGTGTGATGGCACAACTAGAAGATGCTATCTACGAAGCAGAAAACCAGCTTTCACTAGACACCAAATCTGTTAGTGCCTTGATCTTGGACTTCCCAGCCTAAGAACTTGAGCAATAAATTTCCATTGTTTGTAAATTACTGGTAATTTACAAACGGTTTTTGTTACAGCAGTCCAAACAGACTAAGACACTAATGTAACATGTTACTGTACTTCTTGGTAGTTATATGACCATAAGAAAGCCTTTATTTAACTCTTACGTAAGACTGTGGTTCTTTCATTATCACAACAGAGCCTAGCTGACCCTCACTAGTATGATGACATTAGTATAGTTATCCCTCAGAGCTTTATTTTCTTTACCTATAAAATGAAGATAATACATTAATTCATTGCAGGGTTGTTATAAAGTAACATGAAAAACAGCCAAGTTTAAGCATAGTAAGCTCACAAAAATAGTTGATTGTTTTCATCTTCTAGTGATTTTGTAAGTTTTAATATAAAACATTGTTAACAATACGTTTATCTGAAATTATACCCTGATATTTTAGTAATTTACACAGTGGTAAAAATAAGAATAGGTAATAGTATTATTATTATGTTGTATTTTCTATGTAGTAGGGACCTTTTCTTAGTGCTTTCCATGGATTATTTTATCTGCTTAGAGAAGTTAAGTAACTTGACCAAGGCATTGAGTTAAGTAAAAGGAAGGACTAGACCTGTATCCAGGCCTTTTTGACTCATAAATCCACCATACAACTCTACCTTGCTATACTTGAAAAGAAATTGTAATTTATTTTACAGCTTGACAATTCTCTATTGCTCTTTATTTAGTAGTATAGGGCCTTGACCAGAATGTTGGGGTTACCCAACAGGCAGGAAGCCATACAGAGTACCTGTTCTCCTTCATGAATATTTATGGTTCAGGGAGAAGTGACTCTGCTGGCAGTTCTAAGCCCTCATCATAAATCCTCATGCAGAGGCTGTTCTGGCCATAGACAGTTGCAGATTGGATCAGACGAGGAAAAATCGAGCTTAGGAAAGGTTCTTTGAAGCTGCATAATCAGATTATGATAATTTCATCAAAACCCATTTCCAAAAGCTAACATTTATCATTAGTTTGTGTACCTCCTAATTATTTCATGAGAGTTATTTCATGCAGGAATGATAAAAAATTCTAGCTTGAGAGAGCTTTTTAATGCAGTGTGTACACAGCCAGATATATGGCGTTGGCATATGGGTCACATTTGCATTTGGGGCTTGTTTGAGACAGTTTTCTGAAAATGTCAAAGAAGGTGACATATTCTAAAAGACTGATATTAGTAATGAACATTAATTTATCTCAGATACTTTCTATAGTAAAAGTATTTTTTGACCCAAAATTGTAAGCAAATGCTTGTCAAGATTGAAAAAAAAAAAATTACCCAAGGCACACAACATTTAAAATATTTCCCTCAGGAGAATTTCATACACCAGAGTTCCTCAAGACTGAATTATTGAAAAACAAAATGGCACTTGTTAGCCTCTGTGTCCTCCTACGTCTAAATCCCTTTCTTCTTCTGGATCTACTATCTGATTGGAGACATCACCTTCCCCCCTAGTGCTGAAGCCACAATACTGAGAGTTATCCCTGAAAACTATCCTCTTTAACCAGATAAAAGTGGTCAGTTCCTGAGTCCTATAGAAAATGCTTTTCAAACCCATCTACTTAGCTGCCTTCTTATACCAACTGTATTAGTTGAGGTGTTCACTTGTTTTCTATGAACCAGCAGAATGTTTTCCACATTTTAAGTGGTTTAAAAAAATCAAAAGAAAAGTAATATTTCATGACATGCAAAAATGATTTGAAATTCACATTTCACTGTGTATAAATAAAATGGTATTGGGACACAGCCACATTTACTGATGTATGTATTGTCTATGACTGATTTTGTGCTACAATGGTAGAGTTGAGTAGTTGTGATATAAAACATGTGTTCTGCTAAGTCTAAAATATTTACTACCTGGCTTTGACAGATGAAGTTTGATGTTCCCTTCTTAGAACCAAGGCTGCAGCCTCCTCACTGTTCTTTCTACCTCTAGTCCTATACCTTCTAACATATTCTCCACACTATATTCACAGTGATCTACCTAACATTTGCCCTGACACTGTTGTTCCTTTGTCTAAGATCCGTCATTGACTTCCCAGTTCCTAGTGAAAAAATACTAAGATTCAAGGCTCTTTATATCTCAGTGCCTGCCGGTTCTTTTGTACAGTTTGATCAATGCTATATATGTTTAGTGCCCTTTAGTCACTTAGTAGCTGTCTTGGTCATCATATCCAACATACTCTTTGCCTCCCATGATACTCCAGGGTCCCCAAATATGCTAGTGCTTATGTCCTTCTCTGTTCAGAAAGC
Organism: Rhinopithecus bieti; assembly: GCF_001698545.2. Lineage (NCBI taxonomy): Eukaryota > Metazoa > Chordata > Mammalia > Primates > Cercopithecidae > Rhinopithecus > Rhinopithecus bieti. Next base: position 261,495 of record NW_016812346.1, on the reverse strand, counting down.
TACCCATTTTCAAATTCGCCTGACAAATGCCTACTTATCATTAAGTCTGAGCTCCAGTAAGACTCCTCCAGGAAACCTTCCCTGAACCCTGACTTTGTCTGGGGAGCTCCAAGCACAGTACTTCTTTTCCCCCTTTCTTTTCCTTTCTTTTCTAGCCTGTACCCTAATACACTGTAATTGTGGATATGTGCCTATGTTTCTGAGGACTTGTGTTTTATATTCTCCTGTCCCAAGCCCTAAGCTGAATATCTGGATAATTAGAGGTGTTCAGAGACTATTGATTCATTAAATAAGTGATGCTTTACTGCACTGATGAACTTCTACTCAAATCTCAAGACTTAGTCCACTGTTTTATGCTACTATGAGACTTCTCTGATCATCCCCATTGGTCCATTCCAGGAATACTCATATTTGCCTCTGGAAGTGGACTCTAAGGGATAAGGGATAGTGGTATGGTTTGGCTGTGTCTCCACCCAAAATGTCATCTTGAATTGTAATCCAAATTGTAATAGCCCATGTATTGAGGGAGGGACCTCATGGGAGGTGATTCGATTACGCAGGCAGTTCCACCATGCTGCTCTTGTGACAGTGAGTGAGTTATCATAAGATCTGATGGTTTTATAAAAGGCTTTATAAGGAGATGTTCCCCACTTCACTCTGCACTTCCCTCTCCTCCCACCATGTGAAGAAGGATGTGTTTGCTTCCCCTTCCACCATGACTCTAAGGTTCCTGAGGCTTTCCCAGCCATGTGCAACTGTGAGTCAATTAAACCTCTTTCCTTTATAAATTACCCAGTCTCAAGTAGTTCTTTATAGCAGTGTGAGAAAGGACCAATATGGATAGTCTATCAAATAAGTAATACATTTCACCAATAAAATAGTCTACACAGAGACAGTTTCTCAAATTTTCAGTAAACATTGTGTTTCCTCTAAATTTTAATTATATCAGCTCCTTCTTCTAAAGAAACCACTTCTATTAAGCTAATTAGATAAAATTTGAGTGTCAAGAATAAAATTGATTCCTGATTTTATATTAAATTAATCAACTAATAAAGTTTAGTTTTTATCTAGCTTAGAGTCCAAGAAACCATAAAATAAATAGAGCTTCTGAGCTTAAGTAATATACTAAAATTATCCCTGGGAAGATCAGTTCCAGCGTCCATGTTCTGTAACTCCAAAGGACGTATCTTGTATGCCTCCTTTCTTTACATTCACCTCACTGCTGTTTTACTTCCTCTCTTTCTCTCTCTTAACCTGATTCATTTTTGGCATTTTAAATGGGTTCCTTTGAGGCCTTATACTCTACATAATATATTTTTGCCAAAATCTCAAGTTGCAGCAGTAGTGACTGTAAACCAGTTGGATGGCTATTTTACAAACTAGGGAGAACAGAGAAATTACCAGTTGAGCATATAGTGGCAACTATAGCCCAGTTATACTAGAGTTTAGCCCTGAGCCATGTTTTAAGTTAAACGTCTGAGTCCCTAACTAACTGATCTGGTTTTGGCAGAAATGGCTTATTTGCTTTCCGATTTTCAAAACAGAAAAGTTCATGAAATCAACATCTCTGCTTCTGGGGATCTATCACTCCTCTACTTTAATTGCCCAGCAAAATGCAAAGCTGGAAGTGTTTGTGCTCCCTTGAACATGAACATTCACTTACATGATCATACTTCTGGGAATCTGTCATAAGTAAGTAATATAAATGAAGAACAAAAGTATATGCAAAAAATATCCAATTCAGCTTTATTTACGCTGATAAAACATTAGAAGCCACCTAAATTGCTGTTCAAACAAAGTATGATGTATCTACTTACTGCAATATTATGCAGCCACTAATCATTATACTCACTATATTATTACATGAGAAAAGGCTCATGATATGGCATAAACAGGGCTGCTGACTAATGTAAATAATAATATATTATGTGTTTGAAAACACTTTGCAAAATTCACATGGCGATTTCTTAGGATGGTTGGTTTATGGGTGCATTTTTTGGTTTATTGTCCAAATTTTCTGTGATATTGCTGTATTACTCATGATTAAATGTCAAAAGTATATTTTCAGTGCATCATGGGCTTTGAAATTTTTTCACAGTTACTACTAATATCAAGTTCTCTGAGTAACATACTTAGAATGGATAATAAAAGAAAGGGATAGAGAAAGGGTAGAGATTAAAAAGGAACAAAATTATATTTGGGAAAGAAATGTCACAGGGCTATACCAAATGATATAAAAGTGACTTACAGAAAAAAAAAAAAATCATAGAATCCCAAGATTAGAGAGGACTTAAATGTCAGCTAATCCTACCACCCCATCTCTGTTTGGAATCCTTGTCAAGTTCTAGTTTTTGTGTTTAAAAACAATCCCCTAATAGTGATAAAAGTTAGAAAAACAGTTAACACCAGCAGCAGGCTAATGATGAGTAAAGCCACCAAGGTAAAACTTAGGTGCCTACACGTTCTATATTTTGATTTAAGTGGGAGTCTCCTTGTAAATTTACTGAGCTGTATATATAGGATTTGTGTTTACGTATTTGTAATACTTCAGTAAAATTAATTTAAAATGAAGTTTGTACCACGATTTGAAACTCTTTCAGAGAATGTACTGATTCAGAAGTGGGTAAGCAAATTGGATACTTAAACTGTACTAAGACAATCAACAGAGAAGATGATTTAAGATGTGTTTATATACATCTTAAATTATATAAATAACTTAATATTTTTATTATATATATCAGAGATATACATTTATATAATTATTGATATAATTTTAAAATTAGTAACATTACTAGTTTTAGCTTAAATATTTCACACAAATGAGTACACAGAACATTATAACCATTGTTGAGGCCCATATCAGCCAGCCCTTTCATCACAGTATCTGGTGTTTTAGTCCATATTGTGCTGCTGTAACAGAAAAACTGACACTGAGTAATTTATTAAAAAAAGAAAAAATTATGTATTACATTCTGGAGGCTGAGAAGTCAACATTGTCGGGATACATCTGGAGAGGAGCTTGGTGCTGCTTCAACCCACGATGCAAGGCAGCAGGGCAACAGAGTGTGAGAGAGCAAGAGCAGACTGAACTGACTTTTATAACAAACCTACTCTCGAAATAACTGACACATTCCTGGGATAACCATGGTACTCTATTAATGAGGGCAGAGCCCTCGTGACCTAATCATCCCTTAAAGTTTCCACTCTTAGCACTTTTGCTTTGGGGATTAAGTTTCTAACATATGAACTTTGCAGGACACATTAAAACCATGGCATTTTGCCCCTGGCTGTCAAAATGTATGCCCAGGGAAAAATCCATTCATTTCATTCCAATACTTCATTTCATCCCAAAAGTCTTAACTTATTCTGGCATCCACTTAAAAGTCCAAAGTCTCATCAAAATAAGATATGGGTGAAAATCAAGCTGCAATTTATCCTTTGGCAAATTCCCCTCCCACTGTGAAGTTAAAACAAGTCACATGCTTCTAAAAATGATGGTGAAACAGGAATAGGATAGACATTTGTAATCCAAATGGAAGAAATAGGCAAAAAGAAAGGAGTAACAGGCTCCAAGTAAGTCCAAAATCCAAAAGAGAAAGCAAAATTAAACCTAAAAGCTTAGAAATAATCTTTCAATTCATATGCTGTCTACCGAACACACTAGGAGCGGCAGGGGTTGGGCCCCCAAAGCCTTGGGTAGCCCACCCCTACAGCTTTGATGGGCTCAGCCCATGAGGCTCTCACAGGTTGGAGTCTCTTGCCTGCAGCTCCCCCAGGCTGGTGTTGTATGCTGGTAGCTCTACACTTTTGGGGTCTTAGGAGTGGCCCCACTTCCACAGCTCCCTGGGTATTGCCATAGTGGGGGCTCTCTGCAGTGGTTCTGCCTCATGACAAGTTTCTGCCTGGGCCCCAAGGCTGTCTGACAGATATTTTGAAACTTAGGTGGAGTCTGCATAGCCCCACAGTTGCATCTGTAGAGTCAGCTCCAAGTGTTTGCTACCAAGGTTTTCTGCTTGTACCCTCTAGAGCTGTGGCATACATGAGTTGTACCTGGCATGAGCTGAACCTGGGTTCCCTTGAGCCATAGCTGGGGTAGCTGAGGAGTACTGCACAAATTGAAGGAGCAGAGTCCCCTAGGTAGCAAACACTGGGGTCTCACAGGCACCTCTCTGGAAACCTTGCACTCAAGATCCTAGCTTGCCTCAAAAATCTCTGAAATGCTTTGAGGGTCATGCTCTTATTGTTTGATAAATTAAACCTGACATCTTTCTATCCATATCAATCTCTTTACAAAATGATCCAAAATATGCTTTTTTATTCTTTACATGGCCAGGTTAAGAGTTTTCCAAATATTTCTAATCTTTTTTCCTTTTAATTATAAATTCCACCTGGAAATCATTTCTCCCTTCTCTAATTTTACTGTAAGCATCCAAAAGAAGCCATCCAGCACCTTGAATGATTCGCTGCTTAGCTTTCTCCTGCCAGATATCCCAGTTAATCACTCTTAAATTCTACTTTTCATACAGCCCTAGGGCACAGGCACAATTCTGCCAAGTTCTTTGCAACTGTATAACAAGGATCCAGTTTCCAATACCTTGTTCCTCATTTCTGTCTGAGGCTTCATCAGAATGGCCTTTACCATCCATTTACCATTTACTGTCATAATAGCTGCTCAAAAAGGTGCCACTATTGAATGGAAAAAAATGAAATAGTTTTCATGAAGTAACTAACTGTATATATTTATTTAAGGCAAATTTAGAGATGTTATGTTCTACTCAAGGTGGGCAACTGCGGATAGACAGGAAAGAGGCTTGGTCATGGGTTGTAATCACTGGTAAGTTTTCTGCAGACCTGGGCTGAGTATAGCTTGTCAGCAGATAGCTCTCTCAGTTTATTTATTTTTCTTTCTAGATTACAGCTCCCTTTCTAACCCCGTGAAGACCTAAAAGATTCAGAAAAATAAATTTACAAAACTCTGTATTGGTACTACTAAAACCCTAATGTTTACACAAGATGACCTGTAAAGTGTCTTAGGATATATTATCATGTTTGATCTTGAGAACAATCCTAATATTGGTGTGCTATTGACATAACTGCACCTAATACTTGCATAGCTAGTAAGTGATAATGTAGAGACTAGAAGCCAAGTCGTCTTCTTCTTTCACAACACAGAGGTGGTGCCTGGGAGCCTAAAATGTTTGACCTAGTTAGTGTATTCTAGCCGTTCATAGCCTTGAAGAGCTACAATCTAGATTTAATACTCTCTAAATTTAAAGGCAATTTATTAGCAGTGCATAAGAATTATTCAGAGAAACATAACCAATAGAACACACACACGCACACACACACACACAGATAGAAAGGAATTTATTATAAGAAAGTGGCTCACATGATTATGGAGATTGATAAGTCCTAAGATCTGCAGGGTGAGTCAGGCAGGCTAGAGATCTAGGACAGCTGTTAATCTAGTTTGAGTCCAAAGGCAGAAAGGATTAATGTTCCAGCTCAAAAAACTGAGAGAGGAAGAGCTCCCTCTCACTCAGATTTTTTGTTCCATTCAGGCCTTCAACTGATTGGACTAGGCCCACTCACATTAGAGAGGACAATCTGCTTTACTCAATCTATTAACTCAGATGTTAATCCCATCCAGAAACACCCTTCTGAACATATTCAGAGTAATGTTTGATCAATTATCTGGGCACTCCTTGGCTTATTCAAGTTGAAACATAAAATTAACCACTACAAGTAGCACTGTAATAGTTTCCTATACATTCATCTCCAAGAGACTCTAAGCTGCTCAAAGGCATAGTCTGTACCAACATCTCTTTTTACCAGAACATAGAACTAAATATGTGCTCAGTAAATGCTTACTGACCTGAACTATATGGAATGCCACCTATATTCAGAGTATTACTAAGTAATGCATTCCTGAATCCACAGAAAGTTATATAGTCCTCTAATAGTAAGCAGTAGAAAATAACAACAATGATGCCTTTATTTTTGTATGGATGCATTTTAAAAGAAGAAAAAAATGCCTTGGGGGAGATCACAAAATATAGATCATTTTTCCTCTTCAATTGAAAGACTTGCTCCATATTGAGCAAATGTTTATTTAGGCAGTTGCCGGGGTGGGGGGGAAGATAAACAATGTGTACAGTAGAACTCATTTAGACTAATATCTGGGAAAGGGGCTGATCAGCTAAGTGAACAGATGTTTCATGTGCTGAACCAAATTGGAACGCTGACTGAATCATAATGAAGCTCTGGATGCAGGAATAGGCCTGATTAAAGAACCCTGTATCCTGTTACAAGAACTCTATGTACTAGCAAGTAAGATACTGAAGATGCCACCAGGATCTAGAACACAAGGTCCACCTGACTTGTGTCAAAATGGATTCACCCACACCAAGGATAAAGTGTCATAAATGTAGAGGCAATATTATGTTATTAAGGGGAAGTTTTAATAGTAGATGAAGTTTATCTGTTACCATTAAGAGCTGAGCATATACCATACTTCACACAAAGTACATTACAGATACTGCCATCTCAAATTTATGTAATGCTCACACATTAGATGGCCTTATTTTAGATATAATAAAGCTGAAGTTCAGAGAGGTTAAATATTTACCCTGAATTATACAGCTAATAAGAAGCAAATCTGGTTTAGGAACCAGTACTATGTGACTACTAAGTCAAGGTTATTTGCACTCTAATTAGCTGCATCACCCTACAGTGAAAGAGATTTGCCAAGCACATAAGCACAGTGCCAGGTGGGAAGAGGAGTAGTGAGGAAAGGGCACCATGTGACACCCCACGATCCATCCAACATATATGCTACCCCTGCATCCCAATGTCAGGCCTCTGCAACCTGGAGGAAACACCACTTAATGCTTAGAAGGGGTATAGAACTGTCAACAATTATAAAACATTAATCACAGTTCTACTGGGTTCTCAGAAATGCAAACAATGTCATTTTTCTGAAGTTGTAAATAAAAAAAAAGGGAGAACTGAGTCCAATTTCATGAGGAGATTTACTATTATCATAGCCAAAGAATCCAGGCCCTTGTACCATTTTGACCATGCTTCACCCATGCCTGAGCACTCAGAGTGGGGAATGGATGGCTCCAGGATATTAACGTCATAAAAGTCTCATGAATGTTTCTGGAATTGTTATCATGGGCCGGGCAGACACCTTCTAAGCATCTATATGGATGACATTCAATTATCACAACATTTTGAGATAACTACTTTTTCATTATTTGCATTTTACAGAAAAGAGATTTTGAGAGGGTTAAATGTGCTTTTGTCCTATAAGAAAATTACAGTACAGGGATAGGGTTCCAAGATGACTCAATAAGAACAGCTCCAGTCTACAGCTCCCAGAGTGAGTGATGCAGAAGATGGATGATTTCTGCATTTCCAACTGAGGTACTGGGTTCATCTCACTGGGGCTTGTCGGACAGTGGGTGCGGCCCATGGAGTGTGAGCCGAAGCAGGGTGGGGCATCGCCTCACCCAGGAAGTGCAGCGGGTCAGGGAATTCCCTTTCCTAGCAAAGGGAAGCCGTGACAGATGGTACCTGGAAAATCAGGACACTCCCACCATAATCTTTTCCAACAGTCTTGGCAAATGGCACACCAGGAGATTATATCCTGCACCTGGCTCACAGGGTCCTACGTCCATGGAGCCTTGCTCACTGCTAGCACAGCAATCACAGCAATCTGAGATCGAACTGCAAGGCGGCAGCAAGACTGGGGGAGGGGCATCCACCATGGCTGAGACTTGAGTAGGTAAACAAAGTGGCCGGAAGCTTGTACTGGGTGCAGCCCACCAAAACTCAAGGAGACCTGCCTGACTCTATAGACTCCACCTCTGAGGGCAGGGCATAGCTGAACAAAGGGCAGCAGAAACCTCTGCAGATGTAAATGTCCCTGTCTGACAGCTTTGAAGAGAGCAGTGGTTCTCCCAGCATGGAGTTTGATATCTGAGAACAGACAGACTGCCTCCTCAAGTAGGTCCCTGATTCCCAAGTAGCCTACCTGGGAGACACCTCCCAGTAGGGGTCAAATGACACCTCATACAGCTGGGTGCCCCTCTGAGACAAAGCTTCCAGAGGAAGGATCAGGCAGCAACAGTTACTGTTCTGCACTATTTGCTGTTCTGCAGCCTCCTCTGGTGATACCCAGGCAAACAGGGTCTAGAGTGGACCACCAGCAAACTCCAATCGACCTGCAGCTGAGGGTCCTGACTGTTAGAAGGAAAACTAACAAACAGAAAGGACATCCACACCAAAACCCCATCTGTAAATCACCATGATCAAAGACCAAAGGTAGATAAAACCAAAAAACATGGAGCGAAACCAGAGCAGAAAAGCAGAAAATTCTAAAAATCGGAACACCTCTTCTCCTCCAAGGGAATGTAGCTCCTCGCCAGCGACGGAACAAAGGTGGATGGAGAATAACTTTGATAAGTTGACGGAAGTAGGCTTCAGACGATTGGTAATAACAAACTTCTCCAAGCTAAAGGAGGATGTTCAAACCCATTGCAAAGAAGCTTTAAAACCTTGAAGAAAGATTAGATGAATGGCTAAACAGAATAAAGAGTATAGAGAAGACCTTAAATGACCTGATGGGACTGAAAACCATGGCAAGAGAACTACATGACACATGCACAAGCTTCAGTAGCTGATTTGGTCAAGTGGAAGAAAGGGTATCAGTGATTGAAGATCAAATGAATGAAATGAAGCGAGAAGAGATGTTTGGAGAACAAAGAGTAAAAAGAAACAAACAAAGCCTCCAAGAAATATGGGACTATGTGAAAAGACCAAATCTACGTCTGATTTGTGTACCTGAAAGCGATGGGGAGCATGGAACCAAGTTGGAAAACACTCTTTAGGATATTAGCCAGGAGAATTTCCCCAGCTTAGAAAGGCAGGCCAACATTCAAATTCAGGAAATACAGAGAATGCCACAAAGATACTCCTTGAGAAGAGCAACTCCAAGACACAATATTGTCATATTTACCAAAGTTGAAATGAAGGAAAAAATGTTAAGGGCAGCCAGAGAAAAAGGTTGGGTTACCCACAAAGGGAAGCCCATCAGACTAACAGCAGATCTCTTGGCAGAAACTCTACAAGCCAGAAGAGAGTGGGAGCCAATATTCAACATTCTTAAAGAAAAGAATTTTCAAGCCAGAATTTCATATCCAGCCACACTAAGCTTCATAAGTGAAGGAGAAATAAAATCCTTTACAGACAAGCAAATGCTTAGAGCTTTTGTCACCACCAGGCCTGCTCTACAAGAGCTCCTGAAGGAAGCACTAAACATGGAAAGGAACAAC
>NW_016812346.1:196393-249357 GCF_001698545.2 Rhinopithecus bieti | reverse complement strand
GTGCTGGGAAAACTGGCTAGCCATATGTAGAAAGCTGAAACTGGATCCCTTCCTTACACCTTATACAAAAATTAATTCAAGATGGATTAAGAACTTAAATGTTAGACCTAAAACCATAAAACCCTAGAAGAAAACATAGGCAATATCATTCAAGCCATAGGCATGGCCACAGACTTCATGTCTGAAACACCAAAAGCAATGGCAACAAAAGCCAAAATTGACAAATAGGATCTAATTAAACTAAAGAGCTTTTGCACAGCAAAAGAAACTACCATCAGAGTGAACAGGCAACCTACAGAATGGGAGAACGTTTTTACAATCTACTCATCTGACAAAGGGCTAATATCCAGAATCCACAAAGAACTTAAACAGATTTGCAAGAAAAAAAAACACAACACCACCATCAAAAAGCAGGTGATGCATATGAATAGACACTTCTCCAAAGAAGACATTTATGCAGCCAACAGACACATGAAAAAGTGCTCATCATCACTGGCCATCAGAGAAATGCAAATCAAAACCACAATGAGATACCATCTAACACAGTTACAATGGCGATCATTAAAAAGTCAGGAAAAAACAGTTGCTGGAGAGGATGTGGAGAAATAGGAACACTTTTACACTGGTGGGACTGTAAACTGGTTCAACCATTGTGGAAGACTGTAGTGATTCCTCAAGAATATAGAACTAGAAATACCATTTGACCAAGCCATCCCATTACTGGGTATATACCCAAAGGATCATAAATCATACTGCTATAAAGACACATGCACACGTATGTTTACTGCAGCACTATTCACAATAGCAAAAACTTGGAACCAACCCAAATGTCCATCAATGACAGACTGGATTAAGAAAATGTGGCACATATACACCATGGAATACTATGCAGCCATAAAAAAAGGATGAGTTCATGTCCTTTACAGGGACATGGATGCAGCTGGAAACCATCATTCTCAGCAAACTAACACAAGAACAGAAAACCAAACACTGCATGTTCTCACAGGTGGGAATTGAACAATGAGAACACTTGGACACAGGAAGGGGAACATCACACACTAGGGCCTGTCGTGGGGTTGTGGGAGGGGGGACGGGATAGCTTTAGGAGATATAACTAATGTAAATGATGAGTTAATGGGTGCAGCACACCCACCAACATGGCACATGTATACATATTTAACAAACCTGCACGTTGTGCACATGTACCCTAGAACTTAAAGTATAATAATAAAAAAGAAATGTCTATTCATATTTATTGCCTATTAGTATAGCTATTATAAAAAACAGCATAGAAGTTACTCAAAAAACTAAAAATAGAACTACCATATGATGCAACAATTCCACTACTAGTTACCTATCAAAAGGAAAATAATTCAGCAAGTTAAAGAGATATTTCCACCTCCATGTTTATTGCAGCACAATTTGTACTAGCCAAGATATGAAATCAATTTAAGTGTCCATCGATAACATTGATGAATAAAGAAAACATGGTACATATACACAATGGAATATCACTCAGCCATAAAAATTTAAATCATGTCATTTGCAGCAATATAGATGGAACTGGCGGTCATTATATGAAGTGAAACAAGCTAGGCACAGTAAGACAAATACGGCTTCTCCTCACTCATAGGTGGGAGCTATAAAAGTAGGTTTCATGGAGGTAGAGAGTAGAATGATAGTTGCCAGAGGCTGGGAAGGGTGGGTGGCTGGGATGAAGAGAGGTTGGTTAATGGGTGCAAACATACAGTTAGACAAAAGAAATAAGTCCTAGTGTTTGGCAGCACAGTAGAGTGAATACAGTCAGTACTATATTATGTATTTCAAAATAGCTAGGAGATGTAAATCAAAAATGAAATTCTAAGCCCCTCAACTGACTGGTGGACCCCTCTCTTTGTCAAGGGCATTTCAAAGTAAACCGGAAAAATTAATTCAGGCCATGATGGGAAGTGGCAGGGTGGGGGCGGGGGTTAGTTATGATTCATTTAACCCTCCTCCCTTTGGAATTCAGGCACAACTGAGCAATATTAACATTAAAACAGAGATCTGGAGACTGACAAAACAGACCCTGTGTAGCAATAAGATACCAAATTCCAACCTGTCTGTAGTATAGCATCACATCATAGCAGGCTCTGAAAGAAACTGAAGTGTTTTACTCAAAAATATATTTCTTTGACACATTTTGAAATGGCCCTGGAAAGCTGTCTCTTGTGGGAAAAATCTATATTCTGTAGAGAATTCCCTTCCCTTTCCAGGCCTTTTCCCTGATCCAGGAGAGAATTAACTAAGAGTCTGGCACCTTTTTAGGTCTGATAAGAACTCTAAAGTTCTTATCTGCATAATAACTTTTGGAGATTTCATCTGCATAATGAAAACTTTGGTCTCTACAACCTCTTACCTTAACTTAGACACTCCTTTCTATTGATTCCAGGTCTTTAGATAATAACTAACTCTTTCAACCAATTGCCTATTAGGAAGTCTTTGAAGGCACCTATGACCTGGAAGTCCTCACTTTCTGGACCAAACCAACATACACCTTACGTGTGTTGATTGATGTCTGCATATAAATTCTGTCCCCCCTTAAATGTATAAAATCAAGCTGTAAAACAATCACCTTGGACACATGTTCTCAGGACCTCCTGGGGCTGTGTCATGAGTCATGGTCCTCACATTTGGCTAGGAATAAATCTCTCCAAATATTTTAAAGAGTTTGACTCTTTTTATCAACAAAAAGAAGATGGAAATTTCTCTACACAAAGAAACAATGAATGTGTAAGGTGATGGGTATCCTAAATATCCTGATTTGATCATTACACATTGTAGGAATGTATCAAAATATCATGTTCTCTACAAATATGTACAAGTATTATGTATCAGTAAAAAACAGTTACAATGCTTCAACTGCTGCCTTGGTGCATGAGGATGATCAAAGCTCAGGAAGTAGCCAGGAAAAAGCCACCTTGTAAAAGATATTGAGTGTCTATACATTAGTCACCATGAAAGTAGCCAATTAAGGCATGATGTCACTGCAGTGAGAATGAAAAAGAAGCATGTGAAACTGAATGCAGTGCCTGCCATTACCTTTGGCAAATGTTTTATTGTTACTGTGGCTACTGTTGTTGTTAAAATGTGTCATGCATTTCTCTAGACCAAGCTTTTGTGACTTTTCTCTTAGGCATTTCTTCCACCTTCTTTCAATCTTACTCAATCACCCCTTGAAATCAAGATTACTTCTTGAAATCACTAAGTCACAGAGTTCTCATAGCTAACAGGAAACCCACAGACGACACAGACCATCCTTCCCTGCCCTCCATCTTCTATTTTGCCAAGAAGAAAGTTGAGGTTCATTTGGGTGATGGGGTAAAGGTGACTCCCTGTTAGAACTCTAAGGCTACCTCTTGAGGAGCCAGGATGGTATCCTTGATTCCAACCTACCACATTTTGGATCAAATGCTCCTTTCTCTGAATTTCCACACCTTTCGGTTAGTTCCCTAATTGACTACTTTATTTGTTATTCTAATACTTTTTGTGAGTCTTTCTCCCGGAGCCCACTTGGCTGTGACCTCTCCGGGGAAACATCTCTATTGCTCAGACTAAGTCACCAATAAATATGATTTCAAAATCTTCTACATTCATTTTGCATATCTCACTTTATATTTTCTATTTATATTTTAAAAATTGTCTGTTTTTTCTATGAAACTAACATTTTAGAGGATGGGGAAATTTCATATTTTATTCCCTTTCCACCACACTTCATAGTATGTTTGGTAGCACCATGAAGGTGGGTCTGTATCCCTAATGTACCTTTAATGACTCCATAGTGCTTGGCCCACACTGGCACTTAATAAATATTTGATTAATCAGAGTACTAATCTTTGTATTGTCTTTGTGAAATTAGTGGCTGATACACAGCAGGAGGTCAATATGTATTTCCTGAATATATATTATTATTGCTTAATGTTTGTATAATTACTTATGTAGCTTTTAAAATTTGTGTTTCAACACTAAAGGGTTGAGCACAGCAAAAGTATGTGAATCCTAAATATATAACACATATTTTCTAAGAGAAAAGAAATCCAACTATTTGGAATTTGCCTCAAGTTTAACAGTTGATATTCAAGCATGACTTATTTACCATCTGAAATGTCTTTTTCTCTTTGAGAAAGATGTGATGTGACACCAGTCACTTTTGCTTAAATGTATGACAGAAATGACTCTGTAATTTGAAATAATAAAAATTATTTTCTTAGATTTATGGTTTGCTGAGGCTCAAATACAACTAGTTTTTCATGTGGGGTCACATAATTCATACATGTCCAAATGTATAAATGTGAAAAAATAAATTACAGAATAAACCTGCAGAAATGTTTATTATTGTTGTTATTATTACATTGATTACCATTTTATTATTTCCCACCTTATCTCTGCTCTCCTGGTAGAATGGTTTCATAAGATGAGGGGGTAGAGTATGTGTTGAGTAGAGATTCAATGAGTCTTTTGAAACAATGCCATGAATTTGCAAATTTTATTTTCAGGAAAGTAATGAGGAAAGAGCATATGATTTGGTGTCTAGCAAACATAGATTTGAGATTCAACCAAGCTGCTGCTTTATTATTATTATGTTTTAATCTGTTAAACACAGGCATGCACACACAAATAATAATACTTATCCAGCCAGTTGAGACCAGCTACCTAGCGTGCAGGGCCCAGTACAAAGTGAAAATGCGAGGACACTTGCTGAAAAATTATTAAAAATTTCAAGATGTGAAAACAACACATTAAACCAAGGGTCCTTCTAAGCCTGGGTACTATGTGACTGCACAGGTCATAAGACCTATGGAGCTGGCCCCGCAGACAGTTACAAGAGTTAACAGAGATTAAGGAATATGCCTTATACTGTCTGACTCATAACAGGTATTTAACAAGTTTTAGTTTCTCCATGTCTATTTTCAAGTTGCTGTCACAAGAGCCATATCAAGTCAAATGCGTTCAGTCACTTTTGTCAGAAACAGGTTCTCTATACCATGGGGACAAGGATGTTGCAAATGTAATCCATTTAACTCCCTCCTTGAGGACACAATGGGGGGAAAACAGTAAATAAAACCCAAAGTGTCCAAGGTTTGAAGAATTTAGGTGTTCCAAATGGGAGGTTGTCCCTTGTCATCCTGTTCCCATTTGAAAGCTCACACTTTAAAACCATGTGCTACCTGGAATTCCAGATGGCCAAATCAAGGAACCAAACCATCAAACAGAAGGTTCTGGTTCTCAACTACGATAATCTTAGGCATGTTAGGAAGCGGGTGTGGTGTGGCATGTTTCCTAATGAAGGTGGAAAAAACCCCAGAACTGATTTGTCCCAGATGGCCACAAAAATGGGATTTTCTGGCTTTTGTAGCGCCTCTCCCCATCTCTAAATTCAGCTGAGGCATTAAAGATGCTTGGTTCATGTAAGACTATAATCATGGAGTTTTATAAAACCTTTTCCACGTGGAATGTATATGACATCTGGAATTAAAAAGGTATTCTCTTTTAATCACTGTTCAATCTTCCGCAGGGATAAATGAGTATACGGGTAGCTTCCAGCTGCCCAAACTGATTTAGTTAAATAATGTAATCTATTTGTACACAAAAGTGGAATAAATGTCACTGAAGTTCCTTAGCGTGCACTTATAATGAGTTATCCCTTTCTCAAGGTAATTAGGAGCGTTTAGTTTTTTTCAAATGCATATCAAGCCTCATGATTGCCAATGAGCCAGAGACAACCTACATTAGCCTCCTATAGCTGCTGACCTCTGCAACCACAGAAAAACCATTTCTGTGGGAGATAAGAGTCTCCTTTAAACTGTAGGTTTGGAGTGATTTTTTTTTAAACTCCCTTTAAAATGTAATGTTCTATTTCAGCCTCCACAGACCCAAGACTCCTCAGACCTAGTCAGGAAAAGGCAGTCCGAATTTTAAGCTTAACAGGATCTTAGTAATCACTTAGTTTAAACATTATTTTACAAATGGGGGAATCTAAGGCCCAGAGAAGTTATATGCTTTGTCCAAGCCCACACAATGATTCAATGTCTGACCTTAGACTGAAACCCTGGATTCTGACATCCAGGTATCCACTTTTTTTCATACACAGCCTATTTTAGTCTGTCCAGGCTGCTATAACAAAACACTATAAAGCATTAGCATATAAATAAGAGAAATTTATTCTCATACTTCAGGAGGCTAGAAGTCCAAGGTCAAGGTGCTGGCAGATATGGTTCTAATGAGGGCCTGTTTCTCATAGATGATACTGTTACAGTGGGTAGCTAGTAAGACATGAGCAGGGCAGAAGAGGCCCCCTCCCCAACCAGCCACGAATGTCAGGCAACCATCAGGTGATGGTCAGGGGGTTGTTAAACTGTGTCTCTAAAATAATGATTGGTCACAGCTGGTGCCAGGGAAAGGCAGTCTCCCAATAGATAGAAACACCTGAAACTGGTGATCAGCAGCTTCCAGATAAGATCTCAGGAGATGGACACTCAAGTGTGTGCACTAAAGGGCAAAATGGCAGTTTAACTGGTTCTTGACCTTCTTCTAGGAACACTTGACAGGTAAGCGAAGAATGCCTCTAGCGAGCATGCATACAACTCCAGTAAACATATTGTGCATGAGGCCCCTCCCAAGCACTGGTGGGCCACTGTGCATGCGGACAGCCCAACCCAAGGGAAGAATCAGGGGAGAAGGGGCACAATCCCCAGAAACATGACAACGTATAAAACCCCAAGTGAAAAATTAAACCTTACGCTTGACTCTCTCGAGTCACTCGCATGGCGCTCTTCCAAGTGTACTTTACTTTCTTTTGTTCCTTCTCTAAAACTTTTAATAAACTTTCACTCCTGCTCTAAAATTTGCTCAGCCTCTCACTCTGCCTTATGCATCTCGGTTGAACTCTTTCTCCTGAGGAGGCAAGAACTGAGGTTGCTGCAGATCTGCACAGATTCGCTGCCACTAACATACTCTGGTGCTCTGTGACTCAGGTAAGTTCCCTAGCGTTAACAGTACCTGCTAGCTGCATTCTCACATGATGGAAGAAGGGGCTGGATAACTCCCTGTAGTGTCTCCTAAGGTACAATTATAAGGGCAGAACCCTCATGACCTAGTTACCTCCCAAAAGGTCCCACCTGTTAATATCATCACCTTGGGAGCTAGGATTCAACTTATGAATTTTGGAGGAAACACAAATATTCATACCATAGCACAATCCTTCTTAGCCTTCAACTTCTTAAAATGAAAAAGTACAGGATGAAAAGGCAAAGTGCCATGGAGAGGAGAACCTGACCTCTAAAGGAAAGGCAACTGGGTGCCAGGCAGTGCCAGGCCAAATGTTCTCTGTATAACCTTGATCAAGTTCCCTCACAAGTGAGAGCCTCAGTTTCTTTACCAGAAAAATGGGACTTTGACCTGATTTCTAGAGATTTTTCTATTTGATCATAGACATTTTTCCATCATACGCTCCTCTGAATATTTGTGACTCCTTTAGCTTCATTTCTTGTTCTTAAATACATGTTCCCAAGGATCTGGTTTGCTAAATCACCAAATTAAAAAAAAAAAAAAAAAGAAAGAAAGAAAAGAAGCTACTAAAAGATAAAGGCCAGATGAAGGCTAAATGAAGAATGATTTCACATAGTATCTTCTTTTGAGAGACAAAGCATGCAAGAAAGAAGACATAGCAGAAACCACCAAGTCAACTAAATGAGATTGTGCCTTTTGCTGATGAATATCCATTTCACTGTTTTGGTCAGATAACTGTGGAAGAAGTAGTTCTATCACCTTGTGCAAAATGGATGCCTCTGCAGTTACTCATGGCTTTCATGAGAAAAAGTAATCATTGTGTGCTATTTGAATGTCTTCATAAATGTAATTTATAGCTACGATACTGATCAGTCCTGCAGTCTTAGAAGATCAATAGTGCCATGTTCATTAGTCCTGAATTGAATAGCTCTCAAACTTCTGCCAGAAGATGGTAACGGTTTTTAATGATTTTTTTGCCAGTTGGCATTAAAAGTGGATTCTGTGTCACTGGTAATTTCCTTAGTTATCTAAGGGCTTTTTTAAATTTCCTCATTCAACCATGAAGGTCAAAGTGTTGCTATCTACAAAGACAACTGTGGCTGAATTGGACTCTTAAGATAAAGAATATGATTATTTGTATATAGTTGGATATAGCTGCTAAGCAATAGTTGTTTTTACTCAAGCCCTATGGTGATGGGAAAGTTGTACTCCATGCCTGGAGGCATCGTGACATTTTTGAAAGAAAAATAATAGACCTGGGCTCTAATTCCAGCAGTACTATTTGCTTATAGGTTTTGAGTTTTGGAAGTTATTTAATGTGGTAGATTGTTCCCTGGATGACCCCCAGTAAACTACTCCTCTCAGTATGCACACTCTAGTATAGTACCCTTGAACCTGTGATGCTTTAATCAAAGCTATATTTTTAAACATCACCCATTTTAACCAACAGAATGTGGTGGACCTGACATTCTGCTACTTGTTGAACTAAATCTTAAGGCTTGGCAGCTTCCACTTTTGTACTTTGTGGAAAGATAGCCACCCAATAAGAAGTCTGACTACACTGAGACTGCCATGCTGTGAGGAAGCCCAAGCAGCCATGTGGTGAGGCACACACGGCAGAGAACTAAGGGTGTGGTGACTACTGCATTTGAGCTCCCAGTAGGTGATATGCACCAGCTACAGTCATGTGATCAAGAACACTCGGTACCTTCTACAGTACCTTCAGCCAGTACCCCATCTGATACAACATGAAGCAGAAGTGCTAGCTTAACCAACAGCATTATAAAACAATAAACTGTGTTAAGTCACTCTTTTGGAGTGTTTTTTCAAATAAAGCAGTGCAAATCAGAAACAGCCAACCTCTCAAGCTTTCCTCTGAAGCCCTTTTCCCATATGGAAAATGAAGTATAGGGCTAGAGAATCTGTAGACTGGATCAAAATACTTACGGCATCCAACCTCCTGCTCAGTCTTGCCTCAATCAATATTTCAAGCTTCCTCTTTTTGATTGACCTTAGAAATGACACTCCAGCCACTTTTAACCATTTGGAATTCTCCAACATTTGGACATTTGCAAGTTTTTGAACATTTGAACTGCTTGACACTTCAAAACAGTGTAACTTCATTCTTCCTTTTCTCTTCTGTTTCTCTGACATGAAGACCTTTCCATATCAGGTAAAATGCCATCTCTTCTGTAAGCTTTTCTCACTCACCCTTGCCCACCTGCCACCTACAACTCCTGATAAAGTAATTGCCTCTGGGCGCCTAGAATTGTTATATTAAGGAAGACTTTTTACCACAATTATAGCTAGGAACATATTGCAAATTCCTTCAGGGCCAACTTAAAAGATGTACTTACATCTCTCTAACCATAAGCAATCTTTCTTTTTTACTTAGAGGGTTTTTTTTTTTTTAATATTATGAGCTTTAAAAAATTAGAATATTACACATACACACACACATCTAGCAGTTATTAAATGGCTATTATGCACTAGAAATAGTGCTAAATACTTTGTTTGGATTATTTCTCTGAATCTTTACAGTAACCCATATTAGGCAAGCCCTATTACTATCTTTATTTTACAGGTAAGACTAAGTCTCAGATGGTTTTTAGCAACTTCCCAGGGCTGCCTAACTAGTGAAGGCTTGGTCAGGGTTTGAACCAAGGCTGCCTGATTCTGGAGACAAAGCTTTTCCACTGCTACTCAGAGTCCTTGTCCCTTCAATTGTGTGTCTCAGCTAGGTTTGGAGTACTTTGCACAGAGGAAGTACTCAATATTTATCGAATAAACAAATGAATTAATATGTGAGGAAATGCATAATTCACTTCAAATGCATAGATAACATTTCAAATCGTAATATGGGAAAGGCAAGCATACTTTACACTTCCCCAAACCACTGCCAAAACCAAAGTATAGCAGCACTTGGACTCTCATCACTTGTACTCAGAGAGTTATTAGCTCTTAGAAGCACTGTTTGACCCTGGGGAATGGTACCTTGTTTGTTCCTTAATTTCTGAGAAAGCGTTCCTGAGGCACAACACTCTGATTCCCTTCTGGCTTGACTAGATGACCAGTGGTCTTTGACATGAACAAATGGGTTTACCAATCTGAGAACCTGTGAGTGAGGAAAGCAGCATAAGAAATAAATCTTCATTGGCTGCAGGGTTATATGGTAGGCATGGGCCTAGATGGTCTCAGGAATGTTATTTAACTGTCATTAAAGTTAAAGATAAGGTCCAGAGAATGTAAGCTCTTGCCCCATGCCACACAGCTGGTGAACAGAGGTGTCAGAGGATGTTTCAAATGCAAATCTGTCTGATCCCAAACTGGTGCTTCTTCCACTCCATCACACAACTTCTCATGATCTCTATTTTTGAGGAGTCCATATGTCATATATACATGACAATTATCATGTATATTTTGCACTGTGTGCAAATGTAGTCTGAGAAAGCTTCCCAGTTGAGGTGAGACTTGATACAGAACTCGAGAGATATCCAGGGGGTGGGATATTGATGGACTGTTGGCCAAAGAGCACACACAGCTTTATTTCATTTTCAGCCAAGAGCTATTACAGAAAGTCCACTATGTGTATGTCACTTTCCAAGGTGTCATACCTGACACCTAATGAGTAACACGAGGCTGCTTTACACTGCCTCTGTGCCTGCATGCGCACACGCTCTTCCTTCCAGCTACCATGCTCCCCCTGAGATTGTCTGCCTGCTGAATCTCTCATTGCTCACGATCCGGCCTCAGGACCTTTTGCATTTATCTAGTGGTTAAGTCTGTGGGTCACTGAGTCAAATTATCTAGATTTGAATCCTGGTTCTACTAGTAAGTATATGTACGAGTCTTGGGTAACTAACTTCTCTAGACTCCTCATTTGTAAAATAAAGACACATACCTCATAATAGTGAGACAAACATTAATTTAGTTAATATGCATAAAGAAATCAACACAGTACCTGACAGTTTTCTGGGTCAACAAACATTACCTGGAAAGATAATGGTGATGATGATGAAGAAGGTAGAGGAGGAGAAAGGTAAGAAGAGGAAAAAGGGATGAGGACAGGGGAAGAAAGGTGGAAGAAGGAGAGAGAAAACAAAAAGCAGCTTTTTCTGACAACTGCCTAACCCCTAACACTGGACTATGCTCCCCTTGATCTTCTACTGTTCAAGGCACAGGCAACTTATGGTTCTGTCACCCTGGCCCCTCCTTACCCCCATCAGATGGATGGTGAGCTTCTTAAGGACAAGAACAATAATGCGTACATCTGGATTTCTGCTGTTTGGCATCAGCTAGGCTTTCAGCAAATCCTCAATAAAAGAGTATTGAATAAGGTTATGAAGTACTAACAAATATGTTATTGCCTATAGTTGCCCAAAAGGGATAAAGGGAAACAAATGGCTACAGGAAAGATATAATGTTTTAATGTGCACTAATAGAAAAATACTTGTTTTAGAGGGAAGTAAAATTGTTAGAGGAATTGAGAGGGGAAAGGAAAAGAAGCTAGTTATTTGTTGAATACCTGGCATGTGGCAACCACTATGCTGGGACAGCTGCAAATATTAGCTGCATTGATACTACATAAAGATCCCATTAATTCCTGCTTATTATGTGGCTGATGATCACATACAATAGTAATAGTAATGCTCAAAATAGAAGTGATTTATTAAATTCATTAAATTGAATTGTTTCTGGTAAATTTCTGGTTCTCTTCTATACTTTATGGTATTTGACTCTCAGAAGGATTATTTGTGGTCGGTATTATTATGTTCATTTTGTAAGAGGAAAGTAGTTCAGTGAAGTTAAATTGCTTTATCAAAGTTATGCAGCTGAGCAAGGGCAGAGCCAGTTCTGAATGAATCCAAATCAATGGTCATTTCTATGAAGTAGTGGCAGTACTACCACCCAGATGTCAGCACCCTCTGGATTCCATCACCAAATATCGGGTCAAATCCATTACCACCAACTCAGGATTGACCCATTGTGTTGCTGAACAGATGCAACTGCTTTGTCAATCTTTGACTTATTTAAATCTCATTTGAAAGGAAAAATAAATGAGGTGAGAGTGTTCAAATAGATCTATAAAAACAAATAGCGCTAAAGAGACAGCAAAGCAGTGTCTGTGTTTTCCTGTAAACCTTAGGAGGATGCTGTGACAATGTGCCTTGGAATCTCCAACTACAGGGACCTCCAACATGGGGCATTGGCTGGGCTGCCCTCAAGGCCCCAGCTGCTGCTCTTTGAAATCCATTGCTGAGTTAGCTCCAAGGTTGTTTCCCATGGGCTGTTCCAGTTCAAGGACTGAAAATGACAGGGACATGAAGGTTATTATTCTATTCAGTTAGTATTCCACTAAGGCTACCATTCCAGGTAACCAGTTCCTGTGATACTGAAACTCCTTTGAACTGACTTTGGCTTGAGGGCTCCCCAGTAGCTTTGCCAGACCTCATTTAGATTGCGTGGCAGTCAAGGATATTTCCATTCAAACTTCTCTCCCTCTCTCCTTCACTGGAGGCCACAGACTTTCTTGTAATCTGTTGGCTATCTTAGTCTTCCCTGGTAACCTCCCTATCATTTCTCAAACAGCCTTCTTTCATAATAAGATCCTTTTATTTTTAAAGTTCTGGGATACACGTGCAGAACGTGCAGGTTTGTTACATAGGTATAGGTGTGCCATGGTGGTTTGCTGCACCTATTGGCCCATCCTCTAAGTTCCCTCCCCTCACCCCCCATCCCCAACAGGCCCTGGTGTGTGTTGTTCCCCTCCCTGTGTCCATGTGTTCTCATTATTCAACTCCCACTTATGAGTGAAAACATACAGTGTTTGGTTTTCTGTTCCTGTGCTAGTTTGCTGAGGATGATGGCTTCCAGCTCCATCCATGTCCCTGCAAAGGACATGATCTCATTCCTTTTTATGGCTGCATAGTATTCCATGGTGTAAATGTACCACATTCTCTTTATCCAGTCTATCATTGATGGGCATTTGGGTTAGTTCCATGACTTTGCTATTGTAGATAGTGCTGCAATAAACATGTGTGTGCATGTGTCCTTATAGTAGAAAAATTTATATTCCTTTGGGTATATATACCCAGTAATGGGATTGCTTGGTCAAATGGTATTTCTGGTTCTAGGTGCTTGAGGAATCATCATACTGTCTTCCATAATGGTTGAGCTAATTTACAGTTCCACCAACAGCATAAAAGCATTCCTACTTCTCCACAGCCTTGACAGCATCTATTGTTTCTTGACTTTTAAATAAAGGATCCTTATCTATTTAATCTGGCTTAGGTTTGCTTCTTGGAGGACCCAGACTAATATAATGCAGAGCAGTTGTATCTCAGCAGATTATCTCACAGACTGATTCAGTTCTGACAATGATTTTTATGCAAAATGAGAAAATAAAACTTAAAAAGGATGACTTGTATGGAATATCAACTCACTTAAAATATAAAGAGAGGTTTTAAAATGTATTATATGTTTTACTTACAGGATCTCATTTATTCCTGACTATAACACGGTTATTTTCATTGTCCAAATGAACAATCTAAATCTCAAAAACTTATAGCACTTTCCCAAGTTTACACAGTGATTTGGTAGTGAGCTAAGCTGCAATCTATGTCTTACAACTCTCAGTATTTTCACAGAATGTGCTCACATGTGAGCATATTCAGCTTCAGCTATTGCTCATGTCAATGTCAGGTTGACGTTATAGTAAAATACAGTGTGGCCTAGGCCTGGTTAAACGATTTCTGAGAAAATACATGTGCCTAGTACAGGCTTAGTAGTAAATGTTCAATGGTGGTTAGTTGAATTAATTGGAAACTGGTATACATGGAAAAGACTTATGATGTTCACCAAGCATCTAATCACCTAGGAGCATGCAAAGTTGAATACTTCAACTTTCAAATATCACGTTTGTTTTTTAAAGGAAATAATAGCTACACAGCAAAAAAGAAAAAAAAAAAAGAATAAACATGAGATGCTGGTAAATAGTGGAAGCTGAGAACAGAAGGATTTATAAACCCACAGACTATACAGCTCACATTTGTACAGCAGACTGCAGCCTGCTGAACACTTTCATGCAGAGTGCTGCATAGACTTTTTACAACAGCTCTGGGAGGGTGTATGATCATCCCTTTTCTAGAGATGGGATTAGTGAGGTTCCGAGAAGAAAATAAAAAACATTTTTCCTTATGCATGGCCCTTTCTTTATTACGGCAGCAAGGAATCCGGAATGACGCTCAAGGGGATTGACATGTTGGGGTAGAATGAGGGAAGTTAGGAAGCTAGAGGTCCATATGTGACTGCCCTCACAGATTTCATCATGGAAAGTGGTGATTAAGGCATGGATTTCTATGCTGGGCATAAAAACGCAAGATCCAAGGCTGCTCAGGTTTGGAAGCACTGGTATATAACACCTTTGGCATAAATGTGGTACAGTGTAATGGCAGTTGTGAATCACTCTCATGACCTTGTGGCCAGAGTAGATCAGTGACACAGGAGTGTGAAGAAGAATGTGCCAAATGTCATGTGGTGACTGCTAACCAAAGAGTTTTGGGGCACATGTAAGCCCCTCTCCACTGAGGACATCTGGGTCAGCTTTCACTGTGGAATGGATGTCCTGTGCATGCAAATTTAGATAAGAATGAAATTTGGAGTTTTACTTTTAATGTGACTCTTCTCCCATAGACCAAGACAATTCAAATTCAGGTTATCCTTCTATATGAAGTATTTGGGGCTAGATTTTGGTTAAAGAAGATGAGCCTTGCACTAGAAGTAGGTAGCCTGATTCAAGTACCAGCATCACAATTAACTAGTTATGTAACTTTGAGCAAATGATCACTGTTCTCTGATCATTAAAAGAAGAGGGTAAGACTAGAGCTAAAATGCCCTCCACAAGCATGTGGATGATGTTTTAGGTGACAATAGGCAGACAGAGGTCTTTGTGAACTGAAGAATATGGGTACTACCTACAGGTATTCAAATACAAAATATTTAAAATTCAGTGCCGGAAAAAAATCTTCAGTTCAACTCTGGTGTATGGGCCTACCATTTTATAACCTCTAGATAAGATAATGGCTACTAAAAAATTTAATTACTTTCAAGAGGAAAATTAATGATACTGATTCCCTTTCAATAAAAATTAGCCATTGTTGAATATTTACTATTGTATGGTAAGCACTTCTTCATATCAAATCATGTAGGTTTTTTTTCCATAGGTTTTACTCCTACTGACCAAAGATGACACTGGAACAAGCACTCCATATGCAGTGAGCTTGGGTGATATTATTCAGAAATCATACAACAGAGTCTAGGCTTTTAAGAGAGCCAACAACAACAACAACAAAAAAGATAAGAAAATCATGGCTGGTTGACTTAAAGCTCAGCTTCATTCTGTGAACCATAGAGAAGTGATTGACAGGGTGTAAAGGAAAACTGGAGGGCAGATAATGAGAACTCCACTGCTGGAGAGAAACTGAAAAGAAGGCCCATGCCATAAAAATTCCAGATATGTTTCCAGGATGTTTCCAAAGTGGATGCTGTCAGCAATTGTCTCCCTAGAGTAGGCCCAGGAGACTGGATGGAAAGTCTTATATTCCACATAGTATGTGAACAGTAGAATAGCAAAGACTGAGGGTGGGTTTAGCTAGATGGCCTTCATAATACTATTACACAATCATATGACCCTTTTGTGGTGTGGGGAAGGCCACTCCAAGATCCCTAAATCTCAAGCAAAGAGGAACAGTAACAGCAAAGAATGCTGAAGGGCTAAGAGGCCTGGCTGATTGGAAGAGGATACAAAGCCAGAAAACCCTACTACGGGAAGCCATAGTGACACTCAGGCACGAGCCATGGCATGGCATAGGCATTTGCTCAATGGTGTACCTCTTAGTGGGTCTCATTAGGGTCTTCCCTTGACCTAAGAGAAGACTGTAAGTTAAGTCAATAAACGCTGACTGAGCCCTGATATACCAATTGCTGGAGAAGTTGTTAGAGTAAAGGTAAGCAGTTACAGTCCCACGTATAGAGCAAAGTACACCAAGAACGTAACAGAGAAAGAAGAAAGGAGCTCATAAGGTGAGTAAAAGAGGGGAAGGCGTTTCAGGTAGAGGACACCAAAGAGTACCCAAAGATGAAATTGAGCTGCTCGCTAGGAGGAGCAGACTGAGGTTACAGCCCTGCAGGGTGAGCGGGCGACGGAGCTCTTGTGTTTGAAAAGTAGGCAAGTAAAGGGAAGTAAGAAAAGTAGGCAAGTAAAGGGAGAGTGATAAAACCACTCCAGGCTTATGACTGAAGGGATTCTTGAGGGCACACAAGTAAAAATGGCAAAGCATACAATAATTATGCGAGACCTCAAAGGGGGACTGAGCACCATATTAGAGAGGAGAACTGAAAGAACTCTTTTCTTTCTGAGCTAAATCTCACGAGAGCCTCGGTATCCCCTGAAGCCATAATTGTGATAGGAATATAGCATATGCTCAATAAATATTAAAAGAATATATGCACTTCTGTTCTAAATAAGGATATACTTTCTAATATTAAAAAGTTACTCAAAGATAGGCTAAGATACCAAGGTGAGTATTGAGTACTCCAAACTCTGTGTAAGGCTGCCATTTGGGGTTGGTTCATATAACCTCTTTATTCCATTTAGGTACTGAAGCCATTGCACTGGGCTTGAAGAGGGCAGGAGGAAGTGGACGAGAGGCTTGGGAAGCTTCAGGAACCACAGAATGCATTGATTTTTCTACTGGGTCTGGGGCCAGCCCTGCTAATTATCCACAGGAATGGAGATGATGGAAATAGGCTGGCCCTCTGTCTCAGCTGCTCCCAAACTGCCTGCAGGTATAGCCCAAGTGACAGTAAACAGTCTGTCCAAACATTCTCTCTGCAGACACCTACCCTTCCCTCAGATGCTAACATAGTGACCTGCAACAAATTGAACACACCTGGCCCCCAAAACGCTTACTGAGCAGAGTGAAAAGCCCACTAAAATTTCCCAGAGTATCAGCATATATGTCTTGCTTTTTCTTCCATCAACTAAGAGAAGGGTTTAGCCAAAAACAAAAACCAAACAAACAAAAAGAAAATGTCACAAATGTCCTAAAGGAATGTCTCATTAATTCTCAGGTCTCCTGAGCACACACCTTTCCAAGAAGCAGCAGGAATCAAGTAAAAGGCAGGACTGGTTCATTGACAAGAAACAGAAAATCTAAGAACCTTGATTAAGTGAAGAATTAAAAGTTTATTATAATTGGTGTTTCTAAGTAGGCTTCCCAGTAATTGTTTTAAAAAATGCACATATGAAACTGCAAATCCCTTTTTGGGCAGAACAACAAGATATTATTAATTTGTGTGGCCATTGTAATAGAGTTTAATGAATTTTCTGGTTGACTAATCTTTGGGAGATTCTATTGCCAATTAGATAAATATTAGCTAAGTAAGCACCAACAAGTGAAAAATAAAGAAGCTAGAGACAAAATATTCTAGAACATCATCATCTGGTCTTACTTCTCTCCTACACACATCTAGATTTTGGAGTCTGGATCCTGCTGTGTTTCCTCTTCCTCAGAGGCCTTTACTTAAAGAATCTTGTCATGTAAAGTCCTCGTCCTTGGCCCTTCCTCACTGGCTTGGTGTCAGTTCATAGGTGATGCATCCTCTGCTTCACTTTACCCTGCTTCAGAGCGAAGCAGAGGCTCTCTTGTGTTTGGTTTCCTAGCACTGTTTTGGCATTTATCATATTATCTAATTATTACTAATAATTGTTTACATGCTTGTCTCCCCTTATGGCATGTGTATTTTCATGGATAATGTTGATTTCTCTTTTGTGTTCCTCTAGTGTCTGCTTGGCACATAGTAGGGTTTTTTTTTTTTTTTTTTTTTTTTTTTGAGATGGAATCTTGCTCTGTCACCCAGGTTGGAGTGCTGTGGCAGGATCTTGGCTCACTGCAACCTCCACCTCCTGGGTTCAGGCAATTCTGCCTCAACCTGCTGAGTAGCGGGGACTACAGGTGCATGCCACCACATCCGGCTAATTTTTGTATTTTTAGCAGAGATCGGGTTTCACCATATTGACCAGGCTGGTCTTGAACTCCTCAGCTCATGATCTGCCTGCCTCGGCCTCCCAGTGTGTTGGGATTACAGACATGAGCCACAGAGCCTGGACCGTAGTAGGTTCTTAATACATATTTGAAGGAATTTCCAGTCTTACAGCCACTCATTCTTTCTTACTACTTCAACTATGAAGCACTTAGTGTCTAATATCATTCCTCAAGTGTGTAAAGATAAAGACTCATGTTGTTTCTTCTTAAATATAACCTGACCCTTTTCTGCAAATTTCATGCATCAATCAAGATCCAGCTGAAATGTAACCTCCAGAATCTCTTCCCTGATCACACCAGTTCTCATTATTCTCTTTGTCAATGTACTTCCATAGTTCTTGCTTTATACTTTATGCCATCCAATTTATGCTTTCCACCTTTTTGCTTTTATATCTTAGAGGTACCTGAGAAACACTAGAAAAAAAATTATGCATCTGAGGATTTCAAAATTGGATTTGTTTGGATTTTGGAAAACTACATCTGGGCTTGTGTGCTGAGCACTCTTTGTACTAGTTTACTAGGGCTGCCACAACAAATACCACAGACTGGGTACACTACAGACAAATATCACAGAAATTTATTTTCTTTGCAGTTTGGAGGCTAGAAATCCAAGATGAAGATGTCAGCAGGTGTGGATTCTTTTGAGGGCTCTTGCCTTGGCTTGCAGATAGCTGCCTTCTCACTGTGCTCTCATACAGTTCTTCCTCGGTGTGCATGCATCCCCGGCATCTCTTTATGTTTATCAATTTCCTCTTATTGAAAAGACACCAGTCAGAAGAATTAGAACCCACCTTATGAGCCTCATTTTAACTTAATTACCTCCTTAAAGACACTATCTCCAAATACAGTCACATTCTAAGATACAGGGACTTGAGTTTCAACATAGGAAGTTTGAAGGGGGTGCAATTTAATCCTCAGCACTATTAATTTAAAGCTCAATGCTTAGGTCTGGAATAGTCAATTACAGGAGAGCCCAAGCTCCTTGACATTCAAGACCATGCATGCACTGCAGCAGGGGCCATTGGATACAAAACACAGACTGTTCATGAAAAGCCTGACACCCACCATGGCCTTGTCATGCCTCGGGGCTCAGAGGAACCTGGGGAAGCACAGGCTTTTGGGAAAAGGAAGAAAATTCGGGGAGGGGCCTACATCACTCTATGCCAGAATTTGGATAGGATGCAAATTCACTACCCACTGCTCAAATAATGGGGCCAATTTGGGTGGGACTTGAGTCTTTGCTTATACCCAGAAAGGTTGAAAATGGTTGGTGGGATACTGTGTTTGGTGAGACTTACATCCAGGTGAAGAATGGCCTTGTGTCTAAAACGATCAATGCACTGGAAGGAGGCAATTATAAAATTCCCTGAACATTTATTTGCTTGCTATTTCTTAAGCATAAGCAAATTGAAAAGACACCTATTCTAGAGTTAGGAGTCCCTATTATTTGCAATGTCTTTTGTTCAGTTAAGACTTGGGACAGTGAAGGTCAACATAGTGAGGTACAAAGTTGAATCAGAAATGGTTCAAAAGAGAGAACTGTCTAGTAGAACAGATAAAGCATGCTCTTAAATTAGATTAAATGGCATAACCCCTGACAGTCTGTTGTAAAGTGTAGAGGGCCACACAGAGGTAGGTTTTTCTCATCAATCAATGTAACACAGTATTCTAGATGCTGGTGAAGCAGAGATAAAGTGCAATATAGAAGATGACTTCATCCCTATTAGCATCTTGCAGTGTTGGGCCTGAGTAGACACAATAAATATACATTGACAGGCACCATTAGGGCCAGGATTGTCTTTTTTCTTCTGCCATCCTGGACTCTAAGGAGAAGACCAAGCTTCTTTCTTCAGGTTTTCACCTCTCTTCTTTTAGATGATACCCATAACATGATGCCAATAGTATCATGATGTAATATAAGAACATGAGTCAAATCCTGACTCCACCACTTGCCAATTACATGACTCAAGCATTGTTATCAATGGTCCCCTGTGAACTGGGTTGATATTTTCTACCTTATATTCTTTTTTGTGTACATTAAATGCAATCATTATACATATAGCACAGAGCACAGTTCTTGGTACAAAGTAAATTATTACTTCCAGTTTTTCCTCTTTGAGCTTGCAGGGCATTTCAGGATGTACAATATAGAACCCTTAGTAAATTGCAAGTCTGTTTTCTCCCTCTCTTTCCACACTCACAATGAGTTGAACTCTGAACCCAGGTCAAAGCAGTGAGTGTAATAGCTGCCAGGAGTTTATGGGAGTTTGTGTGCACACAGGGGTCAGGTGTTCTCAGGCATTGTCTACTGCTTGACCACCTTTTCTTCCCTCACAGTTTGTCTTTGTTGCAGAGTACAACAAATTCTGGGTCTGTGACCACCTGGTTGATCACCCAGTTTTAAGGTACTGGGGTAAGCTCTGCATCAGAAGGAAGAAGATTTTGACTCAATTTCACCTCAGTAACTTTCTATGACTTCGGACAATGAACTAAACTTCATTGAGCCTCAGTTTCCTTATCTATGATGTGCATGTACTAACAGAACTGATTACAAGGTCTTGGTATATGAATTGAATTGAATAACACTTTTGTATGATTATCCTTGTTATTATTAGCCATTCAATTATTTAGATAGTAATAGTATGAAAAATGACAATTGAGTTTGAAGGCCACAGACTCAATAAACACATTTATCATAAAAACAACACAAACTTTGTCTAGAAGTATTCATTCGTGTCTACTGTAAGTTTATTAATTTGGACTACTTAGAGAAAGACACTGGCTTGTAACACCAGGTTAATATTTTTTGTTACTTGAGAAAGGTTTGAAAAAACAAATTGAATTGTGCAGAGGAGAAACAGTTTAGACGACTGTGGTTTAGGTTATTTCATAATACGTTATTTGGAAATGGCAAATAAGGAAAAGGGAAGGGCATGTTATTTAATGATTCCTCTACCCAGCCTTTCTTTCTCTTTTATCCATTTGTTCAACAAACATGTAGAAAAAGAGTTAGCAAAGAAGACTGAGTAGATAGATAAAAATAAAACAGGTAGCTTTTCACTTATTTATTCACTCAGTTAATTAACAATTTAGTTTTTGCTATGGGCCATACATTCTCTGAGATACTAGTGAAACAGTGGTAAATAAAGCAGTTATAATCCCTGCTTTTATGTAGCTTATGGTCTATTTCATTCTAGAGGAGGCAACAAACACTAAAAAAATGAATAATTTAAGCATATTAAGAAATGAAGGAAATGAGGAGTGCTGGTAGGTAATAATGATGTATGTGTATGTGTGGGGCCCTACTTATATCAAGTGATTGGGAGGTTAACTGCGGAAGAAACATTTACGCCAAATTCTGAGTAAGGGTCACTATTAGAATATTATGTCTTCAGCTTCTAGGTTAAACTGGAAAGCTGAGTTCTTTTAGGTGACAGAATGTATGCCATGAAGAAATATTCAAATAAATTTGTGCTTAATTTTAAAACTCTTTGTGCTGTAAGTACCAGTTTATATCAAAAGTGAATCAATCACCTTAAGCTAGTAAAACAAACAGGTTACATTGTTGTTTAATAGCAGGTGAGATTTTCTAAAATCTCAAAAATACTTGACACTGATTAAAACAGGGGAAGATGTCTTTGTTTGTGTTTTGTGTGGTGTTTGTTTTTTTTTGAGGCGGGAGTCTCGTGTGCGCCCGTGACGGTAGTGCTATGTGCCGTGTATCTTCATGCTCATTCTTGCAAGTTCCGTCCTTCTCTCCGGGTTTTACGCCATTCTCCTTGCCTCAGTCTCTCCTGTTAGTTGCTGTGACGACTAGGCTGCTCCGCTCACTCCCTCGCTTCTTTTTTCTCTCCTTGCTCTGGTCTATGTTTTTTTTTTGTTGTTTTTTTAGTTAGAGACGGGGTTCACTTGTGTTAGCCTAGGTTATGGTCTCGATCTCCTGATCCTGCTGTGAATCTGCTCTTCGTCTCGGCCTTCCCAAAGTGCTGGGATTACAGGCTTGAGCCACCGCGCCCGGCCAAACAGTGAACAGTTTTTAAATTAATAGCCAAACTAACTGGCACTTCCAGTCACTCTCTCTTGCATATGCACACAAGGAAATTTTCAGAGACCGCAAATACAGAGGGAGAAAACCAGAGTGACAAATAAATGCTGAGTGGTTAGCTTGCAGGTATTTGCCAAGACCAGGTATCTAGAGTCTTTAAGTTTTAATGGCCACAAAGGATGCACAATTAGACCTGAGGACTCCTACATACATCTGGAACCTCAGAGGCTGCATCACCAGTAAGCGCAGTTATAAGTGGGGGTACGGAGGCTGCCACTAAAAAAAGCCACAGGAGAGCTCTGTGTTGGCATTGGCTCTCAGGGTAGAGAAAAAAAATGTCCCTGAGAATTTGTAACTATAGGCTATACTTCAAGGAGGTTTGGAATTTGAAACTCTGCTGTGTAGTTTGTGAAACCTCAAGTATTAAATGTCCTAAAAGTGATCTTGGGTTGGTGGTGCCTTAAGATTCCTGGTAGTAGTGGAAATGCAAATTTGCTTTAGAGAAACTAAGTCATCAAGAATGAGAAAAACACAAATGCCAGAATTAGATACCAGAGACTTCATATTTAAGGTGTTTTCAGTCTAGGAAAGGGCAACAGGCAATTAAACACAATATAACATTCTACAGTAAGTTTGTGAAGAGATTCCCTGAGGAAAGGACTAAACTTAGAAAATTGAGTAAGTCTTCCCAGGTGAAATCATGTTTAGAAATGAATGGGGACCGGGCATGGTGGCTCACACCTGTAATCTGAGCACTTTGGGAGGCCGAGGCAGTGGATTATCTGAGGTCAGGAGTTCAAGACCAGCCTGGCCAACATGATGAAACCCTGTCTCTACTAAAAATACAAAAATTAGCCAGGTTCAGTGGTACCAGCCTGTAATCCCAGCTACTCAGAAGGTTGAGGCAGGCGAATCGCTTGAACCCGGGAGGCAGAGGTTGCAGTGAACCGAGATCACGCCACTGTACTCCAGCCTGGGCGAAAGAACAAGATGCCATCTCAAATAATAATAGTAGTAATAGTAATAATAATAATAATAATAATAATAATAGAGATTGTCCAGGCTAGGAGAGTAGAGGAGCCAAAGCGGAGAGGGTCTCAGAAGTCATATAGCACCACTTGTGGCATAATCTATTATGAGATTATTACATAGACTATAAGAATATTAAAAATGCTTGAAAATAAAATGTAAAATAAAAATATGACACTGGAATATGATTATATAAGTGATTCAAAGTATTTGAAAAGAACCATAAGCAGTGTATTGCATAACATTTCAGTCAATGATGGACTACATATACAATGGCAGTCTCATAGAAGTATCATGGAGTTGAAAAATTCCTAATGCCTAATATTTACTATACTGTATTTTTTATTATTATTTTAGAGTGTACTCCTTCTACTCATATATGTATTATAAATAGCTTCAGGAAGGTCCTTCAGGAGGTACCCCAGAAGAAGGCATTGTTATCATAGGAAATTACAGGTACTGATCCTGAACGCCTGCCACTGAAACAAGATGTAGAGTTGGGAGACGGTGATATCAATTATCTTGGCTCTGGTAGGCCTAGGCTGATGTGCCCACTTATGCCTTAGTTTTTCACAAAAAATTTTAAAAAGTAAAAAAAAAAAGTTTAAAATATAAAAAAGCTTATAAAGCTACAAAAAAAATTTTGTTTAACTGTACAAAGTGTTTGTGTTTTAACCTGTTTATTATAAAAGTCAAACAAGTTAAAATGTTTATGAAGTAAAAAAGTTATAGTAAGCTAAGGTTAATTTATTGAAGAAAACATTAAAAAACAAATTTAGCCCAGCCGAATTGTACAGTGATCATAAAGTTTACAGTAGTGTACAATAACGTCCTAGGCCTTCACATTCACTCACCACTCATTCACTAACTCACCCAGAGCCATCCAGTCCTGCAAGCTCCACTCATGGTAAGTACCCTATATAGATATACTAGATTTATCTTTTATACCATATTTTGACTATACCTTTTCTATGCTGACATATGTTTAAATACATAAATACTTACCATTGTGTTACAACCTCTGATAGTATACAGTACAATAACATGCTGTACAGGTTTATAGCCTAGGAGCAGCAGGCTGTACCATATAGCCTAAGTGTGTAGTAGGCTATACTATCTAGGTTTGTGTAGTACACTCTATGATGCTTGTACAACAAAACTGCCTAAAGATCCATTGCTCAGAATGCATCCCTATCATTAAATGATGTAAAACTGTACGTAGAACTTACAGAAATAAATTAGTAAAAAAAGCACCCCCAAACCAAACAAGTGTGTAAACAAAGAACCAAATAAAAAAGTATTATTTCTGTGAAAGAGCAGAATAGTTTTAAGTTAAAGCATTATTAGTGAAATGGAAAATATGTCTGAACAAGTTATACAGAATGCAGTAGAGATAAACAAAACAAAGATGAAAAGTTAAGGAACATGAAGAACAGAAAAAGAAAGGCTAACATATGTTTAACAGTAGTCACAGAGAAGAGAATAAAGAGAATTTGGGAGAAGCAATATGGTATTATTTTACAGTTGAGAATGGTCCAGAACTAATTAAAAATAAATCAGAGTTAGAAAACAAAAGGATTCTAAGTTAATGAATAAAATACGTACCTAGATATATCATGAAGACTATGTATAACATTAAAGACTAACAGGAAATCTTAAAAGTAGCCAGAGGGGGAGAAAATAAAAGAGCAAAAGAATAACTAGACAGATGGTGAACTTAACAAGAATGGATGCCAGAAGAGGATATTTCAGAATTGAGAGAAAATAGTCAATCTAGAATGGTACAAGCAACAAAGCTATCTTTAAATGAGAGTTAAATAATGATTTTTAAAAACAGACAAGAAAGAGAGTGCCTACCAATAGCCCTTTCCTAGAGAAATGCAAAGGATGTGCTTTAAGGGAAACAGAATAATCCCAGAGGGAATATTTGAAATGCAGGACATAATGACAAGCAAGTCAATTACTATACCTGTGTGTGAAAGGTTAATTGGTCATGCATATGGCAAACAATGAAATTGGATCCCTAGTTAACTTGCAATATGAAAGTCAACTGTAGATAAAGTAAACATTCAAATGCAAAAATGTAAACTTTATACCTTTGGAGAAAATGAAGATTATTTTTTAACACCAGTGTTTGAAAGATTAACCTAGACATAAACTGCATAAATCAGAGGTAAAATTTGACTCCATTTAATAAAAAAAAAAAACCCTTATCAAAAGAGAACATTGAAAGCCATAAGACAATTACCTAGAAAATAAAAAAGGCTTAAAAAAATCAAATTATTGAACGACTCCATAATACATAGCAAATAACATGAACAAGCAATTCTCAGGAGACATATGAAGAAAAATAAAAACATGCTAAACTTCAATGGTAAACAGAAGGAAGAAAATTAAAACTACTTTGAGATATATTTTATCTACCAGATGGCTCAAAGTTAAAAAGTCTTACAATTCTAAGTGTTGGTAAAAATATGGAGTAACAAGAACTTGTATACAGAAATTAAATTCTGAGGCATATACCCTAGACTGAGAAATTCTAACTGATGTGCACTGAGTCACATATAAGAGTGTCAGCAACAAACAAAACCCATCGCTTAAAACACAAAAAAGGTATAAGAACAACTGAAATGACCTTTAAAATAATGAACAAATCAATTACAGAATATTCGATCAATGAAATAACATATAGTAATAAAATGAAGTAAAAATGTACTATAGTTATATTCACTGGTATAAATGATTCCTACAAATGTTGATTAAAAAAAGCTGCAGTAGAATATTATGTATGAAACTATGTATGCATAAACACACACATATGTTTTAGAGAAAACACAAAAACATCTACAGACAAATTATCCAAATAAGATTTACTATGTTTTCTGGATATAAGATCAACATGTAAAAAACAACTTTATTCCTATATGCCACCAAAAATAGCGTAGCACAATAAAGTACCATTTCCCATTTATTATAACAACAAATACATAAAGTACCTACATATACACACATGTAGCAATTATATTAATAGATAAGTGGATATTATCAACCCCAAATATAGGATAGCACTTTCCTCAGAACGATAGAAGAGGAAATGCCATCAGGGAAGGAAACATCTTTAATATTGCAAAATACGTATTATTTAAAATCCTCAAAAATATGATCTCAAGTCTAATATTTAAACCAGCTTCCTATTCTGAGCCCTGGTTCCCCACGAAGACACAGAAGGAGGTGAAATTGAAGAAAGTAAGATACACTCTGGAGACGGAAGCAAAAGTCGGAGGCTCCAGGTGATATCTTTTTGGATTGTTGAGATTTTCCCTGTAAAGTCACATTTTTATTCAAAACATCTTCCACTTCTCAAGACTTTTTTTGTTTGTTTTTGTTTTTAAAGAAAATCTTCCCATCCACGGAAGCAACATTTTCTTTCCTCGAGTTACCTTCTGGGTTCCTGTTGTTTTCTTATATTCTATAACTTCCTATTTGAATTGCATTATTTGTGTATGTGCCTTTTCTCCTCTATTCCTCTCCGCCAGTGTGAAGTCTATATTCCTTGAAGCACAATGTAGTTTGCTCTCAGAACTCACCAGCCAAAAAAAAAAAAAAAAAAGGGACAGCGCGATGTGAGAAGAACACAGGCCATGGGAGTTAGGCAGAACTAGATTCAAATTGCCTTTCTAGCCTCTAGTAGCTGGGCTGCTCCGGCGGAGTGACTTTACCTCTGAAAGCTTCATTTTCTCAATTGAGAACTAGAAATATTAATAGCTAACATCTCAGGAAGTTGTGTGGTGAGGAAAAGTGTTAATTACAGTACCTGACCCAGAGCAGGCCTACCCGATAAACATCAGTTCCTTTACCCCTTCATTTTCTTAGTTTGAAAGATCTGAAAGTATCTGCAGTAGAGTTGTATCAATGCCAGTGCTATGGAAAATGTAGGTTTACTGGCAATCTATCTACACGGTAAGCCTAATTGCTTTTGAATAAAGAGTAATTTTACCAGGAATGTAATGAGGGTTTATAGATGATAATTTAATGCACTGAGCGCTCACACTTAGCAGCCTGGTAGGACCCTGCCAAAGGCTGATGTTCAGGAACTAGTAAAATTCAGTCTGTGAATGTTCCCAAGGACATCAGGACACTTCCCTTGTATTTGTTCCTACAGGACAGAAATCAAACACATCCTTGGTTCATAGGACCAATTTCTTGCCTCTGCAGTGTCATTCATTCTCAAAATAAGCCTTAATTAATATGAAAGCTAAACACCTCTCTACCATTCTCAACACATACAACAGCATTTTTTTTAAAATTTGAAGGTTTTCCTATGTTTCACTGAAGTTGTGAAAGTATTCATCCTTTAGATTACACATTTATAATTCAGGTAAACACATCTTTCTTGCTAGAGGGTACAGGGAACATCATATATTCCAGTAATGTCACACCTGTCGTGGACATTACATATTAATCAAATAACACAAGCTTTCTCCTTCCTCATGAGGACGACTGTCCAGGGATTTGAAGATACTGTCCAGTCCTCCTTGAACTTTTACTTGTCCAGGCAAAATCTGCCTTATTTTTTCAAGTAATGATCAAGATAAAGTTTCTTATCTTAAAAAGTGATGAAAAAAGATTCTGTTCAAAGATGTCATCAGAAAATAAACATTCTAGATGTATTGAGAAAAAAAACTCATAGTACAGGATTATCGCCTCCCTTCTTATTTATACTAAAGTTCAGTTAATGCAGCTTAAGGGTGCCTTAGAGTCTTTGATGACATTGCTCCATTTCTCACTAATTAGTAGGCTTGCCAGGAACTAAATTTCAGAAGTCTTCTCTACACAACCTGCTCCCGCACTGTGTCTACTCATCCTGTGTTTGCATGATTCCTTATCTGGACAAGTATTTGTTAAGTGCTCACGCTGTGCCAGGCACTGTGCTGGCTGCAGGAGATACAATCAAGATATAGCTCCAATGTTTAAGGTATTTTCAGTCTAGGAAAGGGCAACAGACAATTAAACACAGTATGATAACATTCTACAGTAAGTATGTGAAGAGATTCCCAGAGGAAAGGACTAAACCCAAACTTAGAAAATCGAGTAAGACTTCCCAGGTGAAGTGATGTTTAAAAATAAATGGGGATTATCCACATTAGAAGAGGAGAGGAGAGGAGTCAAAGCAGAGAGAGTCTCAGGAGTCATATAGTACCACATCCGCCATGATCTATTAGATAAGAAAGTCACTAGGTCCACATAAGGACAAGGGGAGATACCACAGATGCCATCTCTTCATATTGGCAAGGGTCTAGAAGAGCAGGCATTTGGAAAATATAGCTTGCCACATAAGCAATGTGGTACGGTTCAAGTACAGAATATGGGAGGTTGGGAAAAGGTCAGAGACGGGACCAAAAGTAAGCTTCAGCTTGTTAGATTTGTGTTTTGCTCTAATCCCCACTTTCCCCAGCACTGTGTTTTCTGCCAAGGCTTTAGTGGCAACCTCAAGAATGATTCTTTAAAACATATTGGGAAATGTGCCATTATGTATAAGAAACAGAATGCCTTAATCTGTTAGAAATTATCAGCTAAGAGATAGGAATATTTATTGGTAGGGGAGAATCAATAGGCCTGGTGGATCATGTATGTGACAGGGAATCAAAGGACAAAGTTTAAAGACCCTACTCTGGGACCTTGGATAAGCTCTAAAACCTCTTTAAGATTTCCTTCCTTCATCTATAAAATGTGGATAGTAATTGTACTGAATTTCTATAAAGAAAAAAAAAATCAAATAATGCTATAATGTAAGATATTATTAGTGATTTGCATCTTACATCAACCACAGGAAAGTAAGCTCAAAGGGCAGGATTTTTATCTCCTTTATCTTAGGGTCCCCAGTACTGAGAACAACCCTCAGACCATAGAAGAGGCTCAAGTACTTGTCAGAAGAAAACTTGTCAAATGAAGGATTGAATGGATTGCTCTACAACTGCATGTAAGTCAAAGGCTCTGTATGTGGCTGGAGTGTGGTGTGGTCGGAAGGGGATGGTGATAGGGTGGATTACTAAATGTGAATCAGGTGCACAGACGCATCAAATTGGGCTCTCAGAAACTATGTGATCAAACTCTATATAATCACATTTTTAAAAATATGAGACCTTGAAGACCAAGGGCATGAGCTGATCAGCTTGGGAGTCCCACAGATGGGAAACAGTAGAACTGGGAGTAGAACTAGGTCCTCATCATTCTCATGGGGTGTGTGTGAAGGATGCCGCATTTTCTCTGATAGGCACTGATGCCATAGTTATGATTCTGAATGTTGTTCATCCCTACCTCAGTCTGGAGATCTACTGATTTAGCTGGTCCATAATCTAAAGATAGAAATATTGTCTACAAGGAAATCTTTGTAAGGTAGAATCACATTTATTATTACATAAGTCTTCTCATTTACATACATAATGTTTTTGAATATTCATTGCCTTCTGCTACCTGGATGCACTTCTCCAGTCCCCATCTGTGTCCCCTCCATCAATATAGTCGGTGTTATGATGGGGACTGCCTACAGAGAACTCTGAGCGAAGCCTTGGGAGAGCCTTCATTGATGAGGTCCAATGGTGGATGTTAAAGAACAGTGTGAGAATCTATCAATGCTTATTGGGGGTTTCAGTCTTTGTTGCAATGAAAATTTACAGAACTGTGAGAAAGACATTAGAAAGGCAGAAGCTACTTGTCTGAAGTTTGTTTAAGGAATAGAAAATGACAAAGGTTGGGCACCTACTTGTACGGTAAGTATGCTGAATCCCATTTGACAGAGAGGAAAGTAACACTCAGACAGTATTTCTACTGGACCAGATTTCCAGGCCCTAGCAACATAAGGGGCTGTTCAGAGTGGTGATGCTCAGCCTTGGTTGCACATTATAATAACTTGAGGGACTTGAAAAATACTGGAAGGTTCCACCTCCAAAAATATTGACTTAATTTAGGGTAAGATCTATGTCCTGGAATTGAATAAACCTCCCACAAGATTCTAGTATGCAGTGTTGAGAAATATTGGTCTAGACTATGATGTGACAAATGTTTTCTGTAAAGGACCAGAGATTAAAAATTGTATGCTTCATAGGCCGTACAGTCTCTGTCCCAACTATTCAGCTTTGCCAATGTAGCACAAAAGCAGTCACAGGTAATACGTAAACAAGTGAACATGACTATGTTAAAATACAACTTTATTTCTAGGCTGGGTACTGTGGCTTATGGCGGTAATCACAGTACTTTGGGAGGCCAAGGTGGGTGGATCACGAGGTCAGGAGTTTGAGACCAGCCTGGCCAACATGGTGAAACCATGTCTCTACTAAAAATACAAAAATCAGCCAGGCGTGGTGGTGGGTGCCTGTAATCCCAGTTACTCGGGCGGCTGAGGCAGGAGAATCACTTGAAACTGGAGGGCGGAGGTTGCAGTGAGCCAAGATCACACCACTGCATTCCAGCCTAGGCAACAAGAGCGAAACTCCTTCTCAAAACCTAAACAAAACAAAACAAAAAAACCCACTTTATTTCCAAAATCAGGTGGTGGGCCAGATACGGTCCATAGCCTGCAATTTGCTGACTTGTGGTCTAGACACTAAAGCCATCAATCATGAATTGAAAGGGAGTATAATATTTAAGGTCAGGTGATGTTATTTCTGGAAGGATAATTGGGTTGGTTGGGGAAAACAATTAAAGGTGAAATAATATTACTCCCAAAAGCCAATTTCTAAAAGCATGCATAACATAAAATTCTTTTTTTCCCATTAGATAGTTAATTTTATATTTTTGGAAAAGTCCCCTGTGACTAGTAAGGTTTTTAAACACTGGTGCGACTTTCTGTTCAAATGTTTTTCTATAGATATGTAAACACACGCCCACTTTTATAGGTGATATCGTCAGAGTATTTTACACAAAAGATTCATGGTTCACATCATATTTCTGCTCATGTATTTGGAGAAAATACTGGGGTGTGCATGCTCATAATCTGTTACCATTATTTTTTCAGACTGTTACCTTTGACAAAAAATAATATTGCAGGAGCAGCTAGGGATTTTGCCTTCCTCACTGGTAAGGGAAATGCTTTGCAGTTAACAGTATACTTTTGGATTTTCCCATTTGACTTAACTGTTGACATGTCTATGGTACTGCCTGAATTGCATCACAGCCCCTGGTTTCTCTTTGGTCAAAGTTAAGGCATCGGTTCGGCTTTCCCAGTGCTGCTCAATTACAGAACCCAAGGTCCAGCCGGGTCTGGTCAGGGCAGGGAGTACATAGTACTGCCAGAACAAATGGCAGGAGGGCTGGGATTGGTTGGGTTGCCAAGTGGTCCTATGAAAGCAAGGTGGGAGGGAAGTGTCAGGCACTTGTGTTCATAGCCTCAGGTTTCCATCACCGCAAACCTTGATGGTCTGGTCTGTATGGTGGGGTTTGTGCCTCAGTATCCTGTTTGCTGCTACTGCTACGCCTGCTTCCAAGGTCTTCACCATTCATGACACTTTACTCCCCCAACCTCCCTAGTTCCTCATAGAACTGGCAATGAGATTTGTTCTAAATTCCAACCCAGTTGTCTGGGCCAGATAATGATGATAATAATGTTAATGATTAATCATAATAATTCTATTAACTGATACACTGAGAGCTTTTTATGCAAGCCTTCATCAAAGTAGTTACATGTATTATTTGGGGCATTAACAGAATATAGTCTCCTGTGAGAGGATACTTCAGACTATACTTAAAGTGTATCCTGCTAATGTATATAAGTATTCCCTGCACTCCTTATCACTGTTTGAAAACTTGCTTTGAAATGATTCCCATAGGATTTTCCTGTTGCTACTCAAACACTTTATCCTGGACAACAACGGTTGAATTAAAACACCCCTGACCTTTGGTGAGGACTGGCATTAAATCCAGTTTTAAACTCCCCTTTGGATACTATAGAATACAAAATACCACTTGCTTCAGGGTATCTATAATGCAGTATCAGACTCAGCCCAGGTCTGGCTCTTTCACCTTCTCATTGACTTGCATGAGGCCGTTAACATGTTTCATGCCTATGCCTATTTATCATTAGCATAGAGGACACCAACATGAGAAAGAATCACCTACTACCCTGGATGCATTTAGACTCTTACCTGGTCGACAGATGTATAATTATA
The DNA here is from genome assembly GCF_001698545.2 of Rhinopithecus bieti. Lineage (NCBI taxonomy): Eukaryota > Metazoa > Chordata > Mammalia > Primates > Cercopithecidae > Rhinopithecus > Rhinopithecus bieti. Next base: position 216,967 of record NW_016812346.1, on the reverse strand, counting down.
TTACGTCATCCTTACCACCACACCACCACCATCACCCCCATCTTGGCCACCACACCACTGCTACCACCACCATTCCCAGTGCCAACAAGACTGGCACCATCACTACCAACACCACAGTCACCTTCAGCAACCCCAACCCATCATGACTGCCCCCACCAATGCTGCCACCACCCATCCATACTGCAGCCACAGCCACTACTCACTACCATTGCACGTCTACTCTTTGTCAGGTACTAGGTAGTTTATCTGCATTCCATATAAAGCTTACAACAACCCCCAAGATAAGTAACAGAGGTTTTAATTTACAAATGAGGAAATTCATGTTTAAAGCAGGAAAGTGATTTACCCATGGCCACACAGCTAACAAAGGGAGAGCTGGCACTTAAATCCAGCTCTGTTGGGCTCCAGTGCGCATACTCTTTCTGTAATACTAATTCACATTGAAGTGCCTTCTCTGTATGAGACACTGTTCTAAGTAGGTAGATTAACTCATTTAATCCTAAAAACAACCATGAAAAGTAGGTACTAGTATTATTCTCCCAGATAGCAAGGCCAATAAAGTAAAGTAAGGAATGGTCACTTGGCAAAGGTCATGGGGCTGGTATTTTACTAGGTTTCCAGGGTAGACTGTCAGACCTCAGGCCAGTGTTCCTAACCCAGCTCTGAACCGCCTTTTATGGACACTGCCAGAAAGCTGACCAACACCATCAGGTGGCTTATGCTAGAGAAGAGAGGAATAATAAGGCAGAAATCAGATTAACACATAGAGTTGGGGAAGACTCCTCAGAGTAGACCCCTTTGAGCTAAATATTCCCAGGTACATACCTATCCAGCAGAGAAGCCCCTGCCAGCAGTGTGGCTTTGTAAACTGAAGAAAGACTAACTATTGAATAAAGGTTCCAGAATAAAGATGTTTACTTCCCTTCATGGCTATCAGTTTGCCCAGCTTTAGATTTTACTTCTTGTATTCTAAGCAAGAAAACACCCTTAAAAAAGCAATTTCTTTGTCATATTTTTAAAACAGATAAAATCTAGTTTTCATTTTACCATCTTATGAAATTTATGTTTTCTATTACCACTAAAAGTAGCATGGGGCCAGTCAGACACATTGTTTTAGAATCATAATCTGAATTTTGAGGATTCATTCTGAGGTTGAGCCTTTATAGTTAAGGGTCAAACAAGCTGCTGGTAAAGTTAAAATAATTACATTTATTAGAGAAGTTAGTAAAGAGGATATTCTTTTCACAAAAGATTTTTTCCAAGACACTTTCCAACTGAAGACATTGTTTTTGCCTTGACTAGTGACTCAGTGGCTCACAGAACATCAACACGAGGAGGGTGGTAAGCCTTTGAGACTCTGAATCCATGTGATCTTAGCTAAACTATATGACTTCAACATTTTTCAAATAGGGATAATAGTGACATTTAACTCACAGAGTTGAAAGTAAGTGAATGAACAGTACTTTGAAATTTTTTAAAGACATTGATACTGAGGCTCAGAGAGGCCAACCTCTGAAAGCCACCCAGTGAGCTGGTGTCAGGAAAGCACCATGGCTCAGATGCTTTAACTTCTAGCTCATTGTTCCTGTACTGAGTAATTCCACCTGCTTCTTTAGGCATAATAGGGCACCTGAGACTGACTTCAAAGCATCAGGCCACAGCCTAGATCCCATTGAGTCCAAGGTGACTAAGGTGGAGGGGCAGGTATTAAAATGCTCATCAGTCCACTCAAGCCTTCCCAGTGCCCATTACCCTCCCAAGGGCATTTTACTATCTCTGGTCCCATGACAGTTCCACACTGTTAAAGGTGTTGCTGAAGCTACAGTTATTATAGTTATTAACATTTTATGAGCTTGTTATTCACCCCTTAAGCTTCTTAAAATAAAGTGGTACATTTTAAAAGCACAGCACATTCCTAATTGATTCTGATATAAAAAGATTGCTGGACTCCTTGGATTTCTGTCTTTGCTTCTGAGTCTATGATGCATTAAGGAGGACAATACAGTTTTATGGAGTTAAAAGTGGTATAAGACAACTTGAATTTTTTTCTTGCTGGAGATTGTACAATTTTGTTAATTCCAGTGGACTTTTATTTCTACTGTCATGAATGATGATTATTGTTTAACCTCTGGATTATTTTTTCTTGTAGATGCATTATCTAATATCTACATCTTACATCTAAGGGGCCCCACATTTCTACATTATGCAACAGTAACTCATATTTCGACTTGGGCTCTTCAGACTGTAACTTTAACCTATGGACGTTTTGTCAATGATTTTTCTCACCCTTTGTAAAATAAGTATCTTCATTTTGAAAAAGGCTCTGGCCTCAAAGTTGGAAAGCCTATGCCCTGTCCTGTGTGACATCCTCAGCCTCCGGCCTCTGATTTGTAAGATGAAAACCATAGCATTTGTCCTGTATGGCTCATACGATTAATTTTAGAGGCCACATGAAGATTGGAACTTAGTTTCCTTTACTTTCTCATATTTAATGAAAATAGTATTTAGAAACAGGTTCATAAAACTGCTTTAAGAATGGCAAAGGAATATACAAGCCAAAGAAATTATTGTTATTATCATTCACTGGGCAATTTACCAAATTTCCTCTTATATTACAAAATGATTGAGGCTCAACTGAAGCTAAAATTATTTCTTAAAATTAAAAAATGATGATTGTTCTTGTGACTATCACTTGGTTGAGTATAAATTTTATATTATTGTAGACTACAGGATGGGGTAGGATAACCCATGTTCTTCAGAGGATGAATATATGAATACAGTCTGCACTTGGGCTGAGAGTTTGAATCCATCTCTTTTCCAAAGGAGATTCCTATTCTCCTTTTCTTGCCCCGGATGGGGATAAACCTTGTATCCAAATGGGAAAAAAATTTAAAGGTGGGAGTCTCCACTTCTCCATGACAATGCTGTGATGAAAATACCTGACAGATTGTTTCTGAAGTACTTGCATCACTTTAGAAGTAAATACATATATCAATCATTATGCTAAGAATGGATCTTCTTTCATTTGATCCTCCCACAAATATTTACCAAGTATCCCATGTTATGTCAAGTCCTGTGCTGGGCACAGATTTCCCAACTCATGGTTCTCCCAGTTTAGCTGAGGACCTTCCATCACAGTACATGGAGATAAGTTTGTATTATAAGAGGCAAAACCAGAACCAAAGGAATAAAGACAGCGTCATTGCCATCTAGGTAGAGGAGGGGATGTTTGAATTGTCTTGAGGGATGAATAGGAACTAACCAGACGTAGGAGAGATGGGTGATGGGTTTGCTACAGAGAGAATAGGGTGTCCAGAGGCGGCATGTTGCATAAAAACATAACACAGACTATAAAGGACAAGCTGTTTGATGTTCATGGAACAACCGAGTTGGTCTAGCTGGGTATCCTGCAGTGATAACACTGCAGGATTAGCCAAGGACCAGGTCTCTGAAGGACTCAGTCTCCATTAAAAATACAAAAAATTAGCCAGGCGTGGTGGCAGGCACCTGTAGTCCCAGCTACAAGGGAGGCTGAGGCAGGAGAATGGTGTGAACCCGGGAGACGGAGCTTGCAGTGATCCGAGATCACTGCACTTCAATGTTATCTGAAGGTATGGGAGGATAACATTACCACAGAGAGATCCACTGTCACATCTGTTTGGAGGGTGGGGGTGGGTATCTGGATTCCATACATGAAAGAATCAGTGATAATTATAGGATCTTAATTTTATAAATTCTTTAATTTCTTTACTAATAAAATGGTAATGATTCTATCTCCCACATAGGGTGGTTTTGAGGATTTGGTCTTTATGAACTGCTGCATATAGAGCAGGCTCTGTTGAAGGTCATTCCCTCCAATGCTCTAGATATCAACCCTTCTCCTTATCTCAAGGTCTTTACTGCTGAAATTATTCCCCCTCTCTTGAGTCATTAATTTCTTCCTCCCTTCTGGATCATTTATATTAACTCACCAAAATAAATACTCACTTGATGATTTCTTTGGTTTAAAAAAGAATTCTCATCTCCCTACATTCTATTGCAACTACAGCTAACTTTTCCATAAAATTAGGAAAATTTCTTGAAAGAGGTCTCTATAGCTTCTCCCTACCCTTTATCACTTTGCATTTTATATTACGACCAAGCTTTCACCTCCACTATCCCTAGAGACTGTTCATGCCAAGGTTATCAATCATCCCCAGTGGTCACTTCCCTATTCTTCTATCCCTTTCCCTTTCAGCAGTGATTGGCATGCTGACTTCCCTCTTGATGGTAAAATGTCGCCTTCTGGCTTCACTGTTGTCACAGTCTGCTGATTTTCCTCTTACCTTCCTGTCCCTCCTGCTTCGTTTCCTTTCCTGTCTCTGAATGGTGAACTACTAAGGTCTTTCTCCTTGGCTCTTTTCTCTACATCTGTCTTCGCGTTCAGTCCCACAATGGTTTTTTATTTTCTTTTTAAGTTCTGGGATACTTGTGCAGAGCATACAGGTTTGTTACACAGGTAGACATGCACCATGGTGATTTGCTGCGTGTATCAACCCATCACCTAGGTATCAGGAGAAGTATGCATTAGTTACTTTTCTTAATGGTCTCCCTTCCCCAGCCAAACCCGCCACCACCACAAGCCCCAGTGTGTGGTGTTTTCCTCCCTGTGCCCTTACGTTCTCAGTGTTCAGCTCCCCTTTACAAGTGAGAACTTGTAGTGTATCTACAAGGAACTTGAATTTACAAAAACAAGCAACTCATTAAAAAGTAGGCAAAGGACATGAACAGACACTTCTCAAAAGACGTTTATGCAGCCAACAAACAAATGAAAAAAAGTTCAACATCACTGATCATTAGAAAAATGCAGATCAAAACTAGAATCTGAAATACCATTTGACCCAGCAATCCCATTACTGGGTATATACCCAAAATAATATAAATCATTCTATTATAAAGACACACGTACACATATGTTCATTGCAGCACTATTCACAATAGCAAATATATGAAATTAACATAAATGTCCATCAATGATAGAATGGATAAAGAAAATGTGGTACATATAAACCATGGAATACTATGTAACCATAAAAAGGGATGAGATCAGGTCCTTTGCAGGGACATGGATTGAGTTGGATGCCATTATCTTCAGCAAACTAAGGCAGGAACAGAAAATCAGCCCCACAAATTTAACGCCATGGGAAGACACATCCACATCACCAACACTGATCCTTTGCCAGGACTCACATGGCACTTAGAGTAAGACAAACTTATTACTATGGCTTATGAAAAAGTAAAGTTCCTATCTCACAGTCCTACCTATGTTTCTGACCTCATCACATAACACTCTCCCCTTTGTTCATTGCACCCAGATCACATTGCCTTTAAAAACAAATTCCTTGAAGACACAAGCTTGCTCCCTCCTGCCACAAGGACTTTATGCTAGCTATTTTCTCTGACTGGAAAGCCCTTCTAATATTTACATGTCTGGCTCTTTCCAGCCTTCCATAGTACCTTACATAAAGTAATCCCAACATACTCATTTTCACATGACTTTATTCTAACTCTTCACATAGCTGTAATCACTATCTGGTAATTTTTCCTATTTCATCTTGATATTTTCCCTTTACTAGAATGTTAGCCCCATGCAAGTGGGGAATTCATTTATCTTGTTAATTGCTTTGTCCCAGGTCCCAGGACACTGCCCAGCAAAGGTAAATGTTCAACAAATATTTGTAAAAGGAATGGAGCAAATAAATGTTAGTTTTCTTCCCACATACCCTGTAAACAAATGCTATCTGAGTGAATGAATAAATAAGAAGCACCATGCTTGTCTGCTCCCTTTTTGTAGCCAGCCTTTGCAGAAATCCATCACATGCATTATATTTAAATTGTTCCCTATGGTCCTTCTTGAGTGACTGGGTTTTACTTTGTACTGAGTTTGTCCCACTGGTAGATCACCTTAATTTCTTTCAAGACTTTGACGTTGTTCCTTTTATCCAGAAGGAAATAAAGGCAATAATTAGCAGCTGTCATTAACTATAAGCTGCTCTTGAAAGGTTGGATACCCCTTTCTAATCTTTGAGGGTATGTAGGTTCCCTCCTAGAGTAGAATTAACATGACTTTCTGAGGAGGTTATCCTGAAATATCCTGGCATGGATACTTTTACATTGCATTTTTATTCAACACATAAAGATCAAAGTAGAAAATAAACAATTAAGGGTTCATATTTAAAGCATCTTGCTTAAATTGGCCTGAATTATTTTGACTTCACTTCCCTTATAGTTGCCACTGCTTAAAAATGCAGTGGCCCATCGCCTGAAGCAATAGGCTCCTGCCTACCCCTCTCTGCCTTTCTGTGGGCACTGAAGCAGTGGCCACCCCGTGAGGATGTTTTGTGGATCAGTCTTTATGTGTTAGAGTATTTCCTTTCAATTCAATTCAGTTAACATATTTTGAGCACATATGTTGTACCAGCATTCTGCTGAGCACTTTTACATGGATTTACAAAGTACTCTGTGAGGCAGGCATGATGTTCACAGTTTGACAGATGAGGAAACTGGTCTTCAGAGTGGTTTGTAACTGGCCAAGGTACAGAGCCAGTACTCAAGTAAAAATATGTCTAACATCAAGGTTGATTGTCCATAGGTTTAGCTTTTAACCCAGAAACTAGGTCCTGCCTAGTCACAGAGCTTCCAAGACCATTTTTCTAGTATCCACTGGTAACGTGGAGGTGGGTTGATATGTAGAAGCAAATTAGGTAACTACTAAATCATTACCATATGTGTTACCCTCACCCGTGACTTCTTTCCCTGCATACAGTTATTCTACCCTCCCATCCATCTTTTGCATATATAGTCATCCCTTGTTATTTGTGAAGGATTGATGCCAGTACCCCTTTCAGATACTGAAATCCATTGATGCTCAAGCCTCTTCTATAAAATGACATAGTATTTGCATGTAACCTATGCACATCTTCCTATACACTTTAAGTCACCTCTTGAGTACTTACAGCACCTAACACAATGCATAAATATCACTTCATTTGTGTGGATTCAACCTAGAACTTGGAATTTGGCATGTGGCCAACTCAAGACATTTCTTGGAACTCTGTGAAATATTATTTTCCAAATATTTTACTCCACAGTTGGTTGAATCTACAGATGCAGAATTCACAGATATGGAACACTGACTATATGTAACTAGGATCCCAAAGAAGCACCCTCCATCCAAGGACAAAAATGAGTTCGTAAAATCACTAAGAGGTCTCAAAGACTTTTAGGTTTTATTTACTAGTTGACCTCGCTTGCTCAGTTTCCTCTATTTAAAGTCCTACAGTTGCCAGGCTATACAATCCCAAATCTTGCCATTTTACCTACTTTAAAAAACACAAAACCTCCACCAGAGTATGGTCAAGTAAATACAAATTTGGAGGTTTCAGCTGAGGATCCTATGGTCTGTCTCAGAGAGATGATGGGATTGCTGTGCTCACTGTTGCAGAACGTGCAGGTAGCTGGGAGGTGCTGTATGCACCCTTTTCCAAATGGCTGAACTGAAAAAAATCTCCAAGGGCAAAGAGGTTCAGACTTGCCATTTTTTGTTTTGTGTCAGTTTTTCAAGGAGGTGGTAAAGAAAGTACCCACATTACTTTAGAAAAATCCCACTTTCAGGTATCTTCCTCTTCTCTTTTGTCCCATTTAGCACTTAACTGACATGTGGAAGGACAGGGGTATCAGGAACAAGAGGAGCTAAGACAAAGAAGGGAAGAACACCAGCCAGAAGGAAAGAAGAATGAAAGAAGAATAAGGAAGATAGCAACCTGAACTAGAAGGGAAGAGAAGCAATATTTATTGAGCAAACTCAAATGTACCAGGAACTGCTGTGGAGAATCTGCTCAACTCAAAACGATTCAGTGCATAGACATTATTTGTCTTAGAAAAGTAAGAAAGTCAAGTACAGGCAGGAGACATCATGTGCCACTGCTAGTTAGGAGCACTGTCTAGCCACACATTTCCTTTTTAATTTTTAACTCAATTAATCACCCTAAAACTCCAGGAGGTAAGCCGTATTCTGCCCTTTAAAGAGAAGAGGAAACAGACTTTTAGCAGTCAGACACGTTTGTAAAACACTGGCTTAAATTAAAACTGGTCTCTTTATTATAGGACTTCTAGAAATTTTACTTTACTAAGAATGACTCTGCATGAAAGGATCATATTCAGCAACATCATCTTGCTGCACAAACCCATTGCTCATGAATCTTGATTTACTACAAATGATTTTTAGGACTTTGAAACTATCCAGAGAAAAAGAATAGTTGTTCAGCTAGCACTAGGTTGGTTCAAATCCAAAGCTGGCCCATGTTCACTATTTGACCTTAGGGAATATATTTAAACTGTGTGAACTTCCATTTTATCATCTATATAATAGGGAAAATAATTTCTGTTGTCTTGAGATTGTAGGACAAGTAAATGTGCCCTACATACCCTTGTATGATGGGTGAAATATCAAGAGCCTCCTTATAATGGCAGAGAGGAAGGTGATCTCCTTTTTTCCGGTCCTGGGAAGCCCTTCTGTCCACTGAATAAAGCTTTCCATGGGGTTGGCAGTTGGTGAGGCAGCAGAATCCCAAAGTTAGCAAACAACCATACCCATGATTGTTCAGCTCTCTCGGTAATTCATTGCTGAGGTCTTTTGTATGTAAACTCTGTGTGCATCTCACTTAGAACCCAAAGTCCAGATAAGCTGCCCTGCTTGGGCTGTGTTTCACATTTATCTGCAAGTAAAGAACAGAGTCAGCATTGGAAGACTCATTCTGGTTAAGAATTTGGAACATGTAGGTCTGTTTCAGGCACAGCTGTTCACCAGCTAAGTGGTCTTGGGTAAGTTATTTAGCTTCTTTGGGCTATAGTTTTCTTATTGGGATAAGGTGAAAATGAAATGATTTGCTGTGTGTAAAGCATTCCTTCCCCATTTTTTCCAAAGATAAAATGAGTTCACTATTCAAATTGAAGATGGTGGTTGCAGCTTTTGGCACATAATAGGAATTCTCTGCTGTAATGTGCTCCTGAAGAAGGTTGTGATCTTGCTAGAGATGTGGCTGTAACATCACTTTCTTTGCAGTAGCTATTGAGGTGAATGAAAAGAGTAATCATTCTTTGTCAGTCTGTGAAAGCCTCTCTGTCCTTGGGCTTTTACTGATCACTCTGCCTGCTCCACCTGGCTTAACATGTCATTCCAGTTCATCTCTGAAGTTTCAGCCTTGTCTTGTTTCAGGCAGTTGTCCCTATGCTCCCCTCTGACTGAGTCACGTGACCCTGCTAGGTGACCCAGAGCCCTTGTTCTTCTACCACTTGCAAGCATATCACACTTACATGATCACACGTCTTCCCCCAACAGACCTGGTCGGCTTCCCAAAAAAGCCCAGTGAAGGAAGAGACAATGCATTCTTGCTCGCCATTCTATCCCAGGTCACAGCACATGTCCAGTAAAAAGTACAAATTTTAAAATAACCACAGATGAACAAGTGAATGAAGGTACATAACTTTCCCAAATTAATTAATGACAACTGATATGACTTCCAAGATCATGTGCTTTCCACTAATCCTCATTAGCTACTAAAAAAATTGTTAGATTATACAAGGATGCCTGCATTTTACCAATCAGCTCATGCCTACGAACAAAGCCACACTTATTGAATTCTATAATTTTTCTTGGGAAGTGTTTAAGCTCTATTTTGTTCTTAGGAGAAAAATTAAGAAGACCCTTCAGTTCAGTTTCGTTTTAACAAAATTAGTACCCTTAATATGAAGTTAGAATTATATTTATGCTTATTCCTGAGGGGACTGCAATTTAATGAAAGAATGTGACATGCTAATAAGTAGTGTTTGAACAACATCATAATGCTATAATGGAGGAAGACATGAAACCCATATTGTTCATATGAAAACACTAATGAAAAGGATTTAAAGACTACAAAACTTTAAATAGACCATTATTGATATGAAGAAACTGAAGCAAGCATGAAACAGCTAGATAATCCAGGGAAGTTGCCACTGTCTTCCCTCTTAAGGCCGTTAGCCTGCATTCAGTGTTCAGTCATAATGAAGTCAGGCAATCTTACAGATTTGAATTAGTCATGAAATATGTGAAAAAACATTTTGGAAGGGGGTAAGAAATATTTTAAACAAATACGATTTGCAGTCTTTATGTTACTAGTTTTGTGAAACTATCCTAAGTTTTAGAACAGAATATATCACAGAAATATAAATGTTGGTTTGAGGAGCAGAATATATTTTGAACACAGTTCTTAAAATATGATAGTATCAAGTGTTCAACTGTGGCACCTGGTTTTAAATATAAGACTTGTGCAATTTGAATACACCTTTTGTGGTTTGTTAAACTCTGAAAGTGCTTACATTGTAAGGATTCTTCAGCAGCTGAAATCTGAGCTTAGGGTGAGGTGGGCAGGGATTGGGTTAAGCTCCTTCACCCCTGCTTCTTACAGATCCTAAGGACTCACCCTTACTTAAAATTTTTTTAACCACTTTAACCTTCTTTAGGAGGTAGTATAGCATATTAGAAAAAGTGTGGACTCAAGAATCAGACAGATCTGGGTTTAAATTTCAATTCTGATAGTTCCTAATTAAATTTGGCATCATATACTTATCTGATCTTTATCTCCATCCTTTCTCCATGTGAGGCTCTATATAAATGAGATAAAATATGCAAGTTTCCTTATCATAATAACTTTAATAATGTTAGCTACTTTCTAGTTGGAGGTTCACACAATTCCACTTATGCTGATAACTTCAGTGAGTAAAAATGGGGAAAGTATGGATACATACAGAAGTGGGAGCTCTGGAGAAGTGGGAAGTATATGAGCATTCTAGAAGAAACAGCTGTGGCTCATCTCTGGCTAATTGTTATTTTTAAGTGGCAATTAATTAAAAAAATATTTGAGTCTCTGCTGCCACTCAACATGGAGTAAAAAAGGACAAAACTCATCTACTTGAAACAACTAAAAACAAACAAACAACAAAACAAACTATGAAACAACATTTTTCAGGAAATTGGATCCCAACTAACAAAGAACAAGGGCCTCCCTGAAAGATTGTTGGTAAGCACGGTAAGCACGGTGATTACCGAAGTCTACTGTTCGAGGAGTTTCCAGCAAAGGATAGCCTGACAGTCTCTCTGACTCAAGTCTGGGGGAGGCCAAGGTGGATAGAGCTCACAGAACACAATAGCACATGTCTCTGAACACATGGATGTTATTGTCATAATTTTGTTGTCAGAATTAATTAAAGTAATATAGATAAGATCACACAGCATCTACACCTAGTAGATGCTCTCTTCACTTATTTTTACTGGTTTAATTTTCTCTTAAATCCTTTTTGAATAGAACCACTGCCACTCCTTATAATAAAGATAACTGAGCATATATTTCGTATCAGGCATTGTTTTATGAACCTTATATGTAATAACTTTTTTAAAAATTTGAATATAGTATCAATTATTAAATATAAAAAATATATTTTCAAGTATAAATGGCATAGACAGTCTACATACAATGTCTCATTGAATTAAATGAACAAATTCATGAATTATTTGACTGATCTTTGTATAGAAAAGTCACATATTTTCACACTGGTTTTCTCTACCACACCCAGAAGTCAGCATTCCATTTTCAGCATAAATATTTCCAGATGCATATTAATGATTCCACATTCTCATTTCCTCTCATGCTTTCAGATCTTTAAACAGGCTAAAAAGCATAATTTATAACCATACATCATAATTGGAAGACTTTCCTACTCAGGTTTTCTAACACATCCAGGGTGAATTGAGTTTTGAGTGGTACAATGGAATGGATTTGAGTTCTGGCTCCATCAGTAATTCACCAAATCATCTGGACAAGCTGGGAAAGCTGCTCTTGTGAAACAAGGATGGTAGAATTCATGCAACGAGGCAGCTTTGAAAACTCTGAGATAATTCAGGTGAAGTGTTAGTATACAGTAACTATTTTTTAAATGTTAGATAATATATTTATTTATTTTTTTACTAACTCTCATAATACTGTCCTTCTTGCTGGTTGGTTGTGAATTATGGTTTATTCAATTCATGCTGGCTGCTACAAAGTAAGTGTTAGACGTCTACGACTGTGCCAAACTCTTGTTGGATACTTTTCCTGAGTTCAGGGTGGAAGTTTTCATGCCCTGCTTCCCTGTAGAAAGAATAGCATATTTTCAGAGCCTTTGATTAAAAAATTAATCATGTTAAAATAGCCCAGTCCAAATTAAATGTAAGCAAGCACTATTTTATATTTGATATTTAGAGCAAATGCTGTGGGTTGAATATAAATCAAAGGTATAATTAGTTATCCTTAACTAGTTCTTAATTGTACATTAAATTGATTTTGCAGTGGAAGTATGTTTTTATTTTTCCAATTCTGAGCTACGATTCAGGGAGACATTTTCACCTCTCAGTTATCTATGCTTTTAGAGTCTAAAATACCTGCTGACTTATTAGCTTCACCTATCACTTTCTGCACAAGAGATTATGTCGGTCTGTAATTTTTACGAGAGCATGGTTGGAGTAGTTCTTGTAATTCTTTTCTAAACACAAGGATTTCTAATCCTTGGAAGACTTGAAGACCCAAATATGTTAAGGGTCTTTTTACATCATAAAGTGTTAAGTGCAAAATATATCTGCTGTAAAACATAGCATTGATTCAAGTTATTCAAATACACATTTCTGAAGATGCAAGTTTGACCTCATTTGGGTAAATGACTCAAGAAAACTTAATATTGGTATGAAGATTTCTGCTTCCAGTATGGCTAAGGCACAGATGGGATAAAAGTAAATGAATAGACAAATATCACACAACAAAGAGCATAAGAAGGCCAGAATGAAAAAATTAATATCAGACAAAATAGACTTCAAAACAAAATGCATTACCAAACATAGAGTCAGTCACTTCATAATGATAAAAGTCAATTCACCAGGAAAATATAGGAATTATGAATGTTTATGCAATAAAAGAGCTTTAAATTAGATGAAGGAAAATTAAAGGGAGAATGAACATCTCCAGAATAGTATTTGCAGATTTTAACATCCAATCCTTAGCAATTGATACAATAATTATAAAAAAGTAAAAACATAAAAAATGAGACTAACACTATGCATTCCCTTGAAATAATAGATATTTATAGAACACTCTATTTCACACCTAGCGAATACACATTCTTTCCTAGTGTTCATGTTATATTCACTACAATGAGCTATATTCTGGTCTACGTAATAAATGTATGTTAAAGGATTTAAACCATAACTAATATGTTTTGTGACTACATTAAAATTGAACCAGAAATCAGTAACAATGAGATAGCTAGAGTATCATATTTTCAAATTAAATAACGTATTCTAAATACTTAGATATACTTACAAATTTTTAAATAAATCCCTAGGTTCAAATAATACCAGAAGAAATCATAGGGAAATTAGAAAAATTTGAGCCAAATAACAATAAAAACACAACATTTCAAAATGTGTGTGTTGCAGCTAAGGCAATGCTTTGAGGAAAATGTATATGTTTAAATGCTTAAGTAGAAAAGCTGATCTAAAAATCAATAACCTAAGATTCCAACTTAAGCAGCTTAAAAAAAGAAGAGTATAGCAAACTTAAAGCAAGTGGAAGGAAGGATATAATAAATTAAGAAGAGGCATAAATTAAATAGAAACCAGAAAAATCAAGTAGAAAGCAATTTGTTATTTGAAAGCATCAACAAAATTGTTGTATCTTTAGTTATTCTGATCAAGTAAATAGGAGAGAGAATATAAATTGCCTATAAGAGAAATTAAATGCAAAATCTAATATGTTAATTTTATGAATAACATCATGTCAGGAAATTAGACAATTTCGATGGAACAAAAGTATATTTTGAAAATAAAACTTATCAAAAGTTACTCAAAATGAAACAAAATATAGTTTGATATGTTAAAGGAATTGAACTTCTATCCAAACTCTTCCCACAATATAAACTCCAGGTTCTGATAATTTAATTGTAAATTATATCAAACATGTAACAATGATATAATATAAACCCTTTAAAAATTCTTTTAGAAAATGAGGAAGAAAGACATCTCAGCTTAATGAGGCAGGCATAGTGCCAATGTCATGACCGGACAAGGACATAATAAATATAATTCCTTTTACGAAAATAGGTGCAAAATGCTTGGCAAATTATTATCAAATCACTTTTAACAACACCTAATAATAATAATACATCATAATTACTGAAGTTGATCTCAGTAATTGAAGGTTTATTTAATATTTACTTTTATCATTTACAAACCAGTCAATGTAAGATATGTTGAAAGAATAAAAGGTAAAACAGGGATATTATTATGATAATAGTTCTAGACAAAGCATGTGTTACAATCCAACACTAGTTATGTTAAAAACTCTCCATGAATAAAATATATCATCCTCAATCTGATATATGGTATTTAGAAATATCTTCTAGCTAAATCATACTTAGTTGTTAAATATTGAACACTTTTTCTTAGGATCAGTAACATGACAAAGGTGTCCCTTCTTGTCACTTCTAGTAATTATTTTACTGGAGATGCTAGGCATTGTAATCAGGCAAAAATCATAATCATCATCATTATCAAAAGTCCAGAAAGGAAGGAAGAAGTTATAACACACTGACTTGTAAATGACCTGGTTGTTTTTTAGAAAATTCTAATAACTGTATAAATTACTAAAACTAATGACTGAATTCAGCAAGGTTATAGGATACAAGACTAATATACAAAAACACTTTTTATGTTCTAGCATTGCGCCATTAGAAAATTAAAACAATACATTTATACTAGCATTAAAAACAAAATAGGAATAAATTTAACAAGAGGATTTGCAAGACTTCTACATTGAAAACTATGAAATATTGTGATGGGAAATTAGAGAAGATATAAACAAATGGATACGAAGGCTCAATTTTGTTAAACTCTCAATTCTACCAAAATTTCAGAAAGCTTTTTGTGGGGAGAGTTACACATTGACAGATTAATTTTAAAATTTATATTGAAATGAAAAGCATCATGAATATCCAAATCAATCTTGAAAAAGATGAAAAAACTTGGGAAATTGACCCTACCTGACTTTAAGACTTACTGAAAGACTACAATAATCTACAGAGTGTGGTACTGGCATAGGGATAGACAGATCAAAAAAACCGAGGAGTGCCCAGAAATAGAGCTACCCTTATAAGGCAATTAATTCTGGGGAAAGTATACCAAAGTAATCCAATGGGAAATGAAAATCTTTTAACAAGTAGTGCTAAAATCACTGGGTTTTGATGTAGGAAACAAAATGACATTAACATCCAATACCATATGTAAGAATTAATCCAAAGGGATCACAGGCTTATAAAAACATAAAACTTTTGGTGGAAAATAGAAGATATATTTATAATTTGGGGTTGGTATTTTCACACACGTCAATGAAAATGATCGCCACTAAAAAAACCCTGATCAATTAGCCTTTACTGAAATAAAAAAAAAAAAAAAAAAAACTTTTGTTCATCAAAAAATACCATAAGGAAAATGAATGGCAAGCTACAAACAGGAAAAATAATTTGCAAAACATATTTAACAAAGGATAGTGACCAAGATATATAAAAACCTCCACTCCTAGATATTTACTCAGGACAAATATGCATAAAAAAATTCATAAAAGACTTGTACAAGAATTCCTTTAACACCTTTATTCATTATAGCTCAATATTGGCAGCAGCCCTGGTAACCTTCAATGGCAAGATGGATAAACAAACTCTGATTCTTAATTGAGCACTACTGATGAATAAAATTACTAATGCATTCAACAACGTGAGTAAATCTCAAAACTATTTTGCTGGGTGAATGAAGTCTTACACAAAAGATAAAATCCTCTATAATTCCATTTATATGAAATTCTAAAACAGGAGACATTTAGACAGGATGAAACAATTTAGGATATTGTTCGTCTTTGGGAAAGGGTATGATGGTACTATTTCATGTCTTGATAGGTGTTTGGGTTACCCAGGTGCAAACATTTGTCAATACTAACTGAATATGCACTTAATTATACATTTTATTGCAGGCAAATCTTACATTAAAAACTGTAAACAAATATTGAGCTCCAGTTAATAATATGCATCCTGAATTAGGGAGAAAAGTGTTCATGTCTGCAATTAACTTCTAAATGTACTGAAACAGATGGATTAGTGGATAGAGGGATAGTAGATATAGATATCTAACAAATCAAGTAAATAAAATATTAATGGCAGAATCTAGGTGGTGGCTATATGGTACTTGTCATACATTTTTTCAACTATGGAATGTGTTTTAATGTTTTCTTTAAAAGTTTTGGGAAGAAACTCTTATTGGTCTTTTGAATCTTAGCCACTTATAGCTCCAAACAAGAACATTAGTTCAAGTTCAGAAATATTTAGAAAAGAAATAAAATTGAATATTGTAAGCAATTCCAACTGGTTTACTCACCCTTTACAATTTTTGGTGTTATTCTGTTTCCTCTTCATATTCATTTCATTGATAGTTTGTAGCGTTTGCCAAAACCTCCTCTTGAAATTCTACTGCATGCTTCTTTTCCTTCCTCATACTTCATGTCATTCTTATTTCTTTTGCTGTCTCCACTTCCTTCCCATCTCATTAAAAATATTTTTTTCCTCAAGGTTCTGCCATTAGCTTTATTTATTTACTCCATTAATATTTCTCAAAATTGGCCTTAGAATCACACTGGTTACTTTTTAAAAGTTCAGTCTCATTGACCCTCCAGGAGCTTCTGAATTAGATTCTCTGGGAGTCGGGTCCTGGAATTTATATAGTTACCAAACTCGACAGGTGATCTTTATATACCTTGTTAAAAGCTCCTGCTGCACAAGCGTGCCCTTGGCAAGCCCATCAACGTGCATGGCTACACCTGCCCTGTCTGGCTCTGCTGTTTCATTTGGATGATTTGCTCTCTGCTTCTGTTTCCATGTTGATCCTTTTGTTTGGCCCTTTGTTTTTGTTTTTTTTTAACCATGAGATTAACATCCTCAAATAGTGCTTTAATGGTGTTACCCACCTTCACAGCTCCTGCTTGACTTGACTAAGAAATGAGTTTAACACTCCCCATTTGAAGCACCACCTGACTGGCCCAAATCTATTTCTATAGTTGTAAGTGCTTCAGTTTTCTTTCCTTTTATACTCTGTATTTCAGAAACATTCAGCCACTTGCTTTTCCCATATGTGCCTTGCACATTTGTGATTAGTTCCCAAAGGAGGAAGCTTGGTTTTATCCATTCAGAATAGCTGTAGTTTTCCAACTTGCAATAACAAAATAGTTTATAGCCATAAAACAATGTCATTATTATGTTCTGCAGGAAAACTTTATTTTCATATATATCCAAAACTTTCTAATTTGTAACCCTCTTTTTCACATCAATATAATTGTTTTTAGTTAGCGTAATTTTCAAATAACGAGAACGTTCTCAGAAACAAAGCTATGGCAGAACCACTTGATTATAATGTGCATGATGGCAGGAACAGTATCTACATGGATCACCACTGCACTCTCAGCACTAGCACAGTGCTTGAGACCACATAGGCTCTCCAATTGTGCTATTTGTAGCATACCTCCCAATATAATATATAAAAATGCATTATATTACCACATCACATAATTTTAAAACATAATGTATTAGATTTATAAAGTTTTTGACGTAAGATATTGTCTATAGTATGTTCTCAGTAAACATTAGCTCCTGTCTTTTTATAGCCAGAGGCATAGCTAGGCTCTTCCATCAGGGCAAACACATTTGTGAGTGGGGTCAGGCGGGAGTAGCCTAGTCCAAATGTCAGAGAGGATAACAGCAAATGCAAAATGTTTCATTCATTGGCTCCAGTCTTTCAGAGTCACTGCTTTCTTTAACTTTACATTAGTCTTAACAACCACCAGGTCAATATCTTGCCTGAAAATTTCTGTTGAATGGTGACGGTGTTTGGAGGAAGACATACTCTCCTGGTTCCCCTCAAGCTAGATTGTGCCTAAACTAAACAAGGAGTATGTAAGAGCAGACATATACACCTTATTTCTATTATTCTTGAAATCCATGGAGATCAGGGATCACACAGTAACATGGCAAGGAAAATGATGATGGCATAAAGATTTGCCTTGATTCTCCAGTTGCCAATAACTGAGAACGTGCAGGCTCTCAATCAGGGTCTTTGTTTAAATGCATGCAGCTTAAGAGATGCCTATTAAAGCTCTTTGATAACTCCTGGCTTTAACAAGCACAGTTTCTGTAAACCAATACTAGTCAATTGTTGGCAGGTTGAAAATGCTGAGATTGGAGTTTTCAAAGGATTGCAAGTAAAACAGGGTTGACTTCATCCACCTGGTCTACCTTGCTTCATCTTCAATTCAATTCAAATCCATAAATATTTACTAAGCAGTTCTATGTGCAAAGTACTGGGCTGAATGTCAAGTATCCAAGGTAAGAGAAGTATCTGCCCTTAAGCGACTGGAGGAGCAGACTATACAGAGTTAATCATGCCACCAAATAGACTATGATAGGTTCAGTGATGATAGGATGATAACTTTCATTTCTGGAGTGCTTCCTACATGGCAGACATTTGTCTAAGTGTTTCACAGGGATTAAACATATACCATGCAATCATCACAAATCCCTGCAGAAAATGTCATTAATTACCTCATTTCAGTGATGGGGAAACTCAGGTATTGGGTAGCTAAATAACTTGATTGAACTCACATAGCTAACAAGTTTCAGAGCTTGAATTTCAACTCAACCATTTTTTCTCTAAAGCCTAAATGCTGAGGGGGCACAACAGAGTGATTAGCTCTAATAGAGGGTAGTGAATAAAAGTTTTGCAGTTGAAATGGCAGTTAGGTAAGAATTAAGAACATGCCATAGTTAGGATTTGGATCTCTAGATGACTATAGGGTCTATAGTTTTCTAGGAAAAGGGGCATGAAAGGCAGCAGGGATTTCCCAAGTAAAGTCATGGATCCACACAAGTGAATGCATGCACGCTGGATGTTTTCATTTGCTTCTCCAGATTCCATTTCTATTCTTCCCTTCCCTACTGTGCGCTCTGGGAAGATGATTTTTCCAAACCTAGTTACTCAAGCTCCCTTGTCCTCTGATTTCCAGTTGTATTTGACCAATAGGAGGCACCAACAGGAAAGCAAAGGGTGAGAAGATAGTGCCTAGGACTTATTTTTTCTGCTACTCCCTGGGGAACCAGGGTTTGTTGATGTCTGCGCTCCTGTGCTGAGGTCCAAAATTCTGATGGGCAGCTTCTTTCCCACAGCCACAACTCCTTCCAAGTTCTCTGCCCATACTTCTTTCACTTGCCCATGCACCAAACTCTTCAGTTACCCATTTGAGTGTCCCTCTTTCCTGTTGTAGGTTGTCTGATAGAGCATGCTCAGGGAACAGAGCATGGTTAGATATGCTCTTTGGCATGATAACTCTGGCCACCATAGTGTGAAGAATGGACAAGAGCTTCCCAGTTCTGAGGCAGAGTGTAAGTTCATGCACCAAAAGGGTCAGATGAGAAAAATAGAGACCCAAACTAAGACAGAAGTAATGTGTAAGGTGAGAGGGGAGGGAAGGAAGCTTCATCTATGGGATGTTGTGATGGCATGGATTTGTAAGTTGAGGAAGTGAGGGAAATCGAGGATGACTTTGTGCAGCTGGCCAGACAGCCTCAGAGCTGCAGAAGTTACAAACTGGGCCAGTCAACAGGAAGCCCAAAGAAAGGATCTTGCTGCTGAGAGAGTTTGGGCAAGACTGACACCCTGTTTTTCTTCATTTTCTTTATCTAGGGCATGGGGGTGGTACTGTTTTACTTTCTCTTAGGATTTCTAGAGATTTTGCAGTTTTCAGCACTCTGACTTCTTAATGCAGCCTGAAAACAACTTTGTGAAATGGGCAGGCCAGGTATTACCACATCGATTTCATAATTGAAAAAGTTGAGTTTTGAAGTGATAACATAACTAACTTCCCCATGACTGTATAGCCAATCAATCACAGTACTAGGATGAGAACAAGTAGTTCCAAGATTTTGCTTCTGCTGCCTCCTAGATTCCTGTTTCGCAGCATTCTTAATAACCTCCCAGAAAATGCTGGGTTAAGAATGCTTTGCAATAGTGCAAGAGTTCTGCTACCAAGGTGTTAAATGCAACAGAGAGTGCCCTGCCCCCTTTCTACATCAAGATAGTACTCCTCAAGACCTATCTCAAATGATCGTAAGGTCTTGAAAGGGGCTACATTCCAGAGAGTACTTAAGGCTCTGAATTTCTATTCACAAAAGGAACATCTGAGAATATACAGCTAACAACAACAAAAGCAATAATAATAATACAAGTCAACCCATAATAATAATGGAGATAACTCAGCTTTTAAGAATTCGCCATGAAGAGTGAATTAGATGAGGAGGAAAGAAAAATCATCTGCTCTGAGATTCAAGAACTCGCTAAGAGAAGCAGGCATTCCTTTTTTTTTTTTTTTTTTTTTTTTT